>NC_048310.1:1237010-1450651 GCF_013100865.1 Trachemys scripta elegans
CCCCCCCCAACTGCCCCCCAGGACCCTACCCCCTACCTGTACCCTGACTGCCCAAAACTTTCTCCACTCCCCTCCAAAAGCCCCCCCCCGTTTCTTGACTGCCCCCTCCAGAACCTCCCTGTCCCTTCTCCTGCCCCCCCTTACCCTGCTGCTCAGAACAGGGTGTTGGGCTCTGTGCCAGCCGGACACATGGCTGAGCTCCCCTGCACAACACAAAACCCGGTCCCTGGCCCTGCACAGGGCTGCCGGAGCGGGCTGCAGGAGGAGGAGCTGCTGGCCAGCTCAGAATGCAGGGAGGGGGGGGTGGGAGGAGGAAGCTGCTCCGGAGTCCAGCCCGGGACTTTCCTGCAGCCCTCCCAGCCGCTCGCTCTGCCGGGGGAGGGGGAAATCCCGGACATTGTGAGTGCTTTACAAATTCCCCCCGGACGCTATTTTTAGCACACAAAAGGAGGACATGTCCGGGTAAATCCGGACGAATGGTAACCCTAACTTCAGTCATCTGCCCCCAGCCACCTGACCCTTCCCGGGCATGTCTAATTAACCCAAATACCTATCTGAGCCAGCTAGGAGAGAAGAGCTGGGAGAGAAGTGCCCTGCTCACTTTACAAGGGTCTCTCTCCCCTAAGGGAACAGTGGTCTCGGTTTTTCTTATACCTTCCCACCCTCGCCCAAACATCCTCTAGTCAACTGACTGCTTCAAGGCCTGCACCTGCTTTTTCCTGGACACATGGAAAGGAGTCACTACTGCTTTGGACCTTAAAGGGCCACTGCCCTGTTACACACATGTATATACTAGGGCTGTCAATTAATCAGTTAACTCAAGCAATTAACTCAAAACAAACTAACTCAATTAAAAAAATTAATCACGAATAATCGCTGTTAAACAATAATAGAATACCAATTGAAATTTATTAGAAGTATTTTTGAATGTTTTTCTACATTTCCAAATATATTGATTTCAATTCTAACACAGAATACAAAATGTACAGTGCCTACAAGTCCACTCAGTCCTACTTCTTGTTCAGCTAATCGCTCAAACAAGTTTGTTTACATTTACGGGAGATAATGCTACCTGCTTTTTATTTACAATGTCACCTGAAAGTGAGAACAGACTTTCACATGGCACTGTTGTAGCTGGCGTTGCAAGATATTTATGTGCCAGATATGCTAAACATTTGTATGTCCCTTCATGCTTCGGCCACCATTTCACAGGACATGCTTCAATGCTGATGATGCTCATTAAAAAAAATGATGCATTAGTTAAATTTGTGACCGAACTCCTTGGGAGGAGAATTGTCTTCTGCTCTGTGGTTTTACCCTCACTCTGCCATATAGTTCATGTTATGGCGCCTCGGATGATGATCCAGCACATGTTGTTTGATTTAAGAACACTTTCACTGCAGATTTGACAAAACGCAAAGAAAGTACCTGTGACAGGTTCCCTCTGGGGTGCCACCTGGAACTGGGGTACCACTGAGCCCCCTGATCCACCAGCCTGGGTTCCCTCTCACAGTGTACTGCTGTGATAAGCTGCAAAGCTCTCCAGCCTGCACTTTTACCAGGATTCATACAGCTAGGGACACACCCAGCTGCACTTACATGCAGGCTGGCTGACCAGCCCCTGCATAGGAAGGCTACAGCCAAGACAACTCCCAGCTCCCCAAGCTCGCACCCCCTCTGGAGTATAAACCCAAAATTATACCATCTTGCACTGCACAGGGAACTGTACAGCAGAAGCTCATAAAGTTCACCCCCTCCCTCAATGCGGAGAGGAATATGCAACAGCCTTTGCCCCTTGAACTATGATTCCCATACACTTCACTCCAACTCACTGATTTAGATAAAGCAAAACAAGTTCATTAACTACAAAAGATAGATTTTAAGTGATTATAAGGGATAGCAAACAGATCAAAGCAGATTACCTAGCAAATAAATAAAAAACGCAAACTAAGCTTAATATACTAGATAGTTTGGATATGAATTAGCAGATTCCCACCCTAAGAGATGATACAAGCAGACTGCAGATTCTTACGAGGCAAGCTGCACATTCTTTACAGCTTGGAAGCTCCAGGTGTCTCATACACAGACTAGAAATCCCTTTAGTCTATGTCCAGCACTTCCCCCAGTTCAGTCTTTGTTCCTCAGGTGTTTCCAGGAGTCTTCTTGTGTGGGGAGTGAAGAACCACAGATGATGTCACTCTGCCTTATGTAGCTTTTGCATATGGTGGGAACCCTTTATTCCAAAGCTTGATTCCCAGACCAGTCTGTGGAAAAATACTTACATCCCAAGATGGAGTCCAGCAACATATGACCCGGTCACCTGCCCTTGTAGAGTCATAGCAGCTTCACTTACAGGCTGTCTGTGGTGTTCTCAGGAAGGCTCATCACCAGGTAGGAGATAAGCTTCTCCTAAGGCCTATTGTTTTCCCTAATGGCTCATTATCCTGAATAGGTCCTTTCCAACCAGCTATCTAGACCAGAGGTTCCCAAACTTATTTGGCCTACCGCCCCCTTTTCAGAAAAAAAATTACTCAGCGCCCCCCTGGAAATCTACCTTCTTTAAGCGAACAAACAGAAAGATGCCGTGACAAATTTGTGTTCTTTTATGTATCTATATTTCTACCTACATCCTACAATATAGTAAAGAAAGATGTGTTATTAGAATATCGCCCACGACATCAGGTATACAGTGGTTTTTGCGTAAGATGGCAAAAGACAACCAAACTAAAATACTAATGAAACTAATAAACTGGGTTTTGTTCTTTGCGCAGCATTAGATATATGTATTTGATATTAAATTGTCAAATATCAAACTAAATTTATCAAGAAATAATTAATTAAAAATAACCAATATGCAATTAAAAATCAGTTAATAGTTTTAATTTAGTTTGCCCTTATTTAAATAATTGTTCCTTATTAACACACGCCTTATTTACCAATTAACACAGATGATTCGATAGATATAAATAAATGTTAATAGTTAAGTTTTTTACGATTTCATTCCCATTTTCGTTAATATTGTAATAAAAAATATGACAAATATATTGACTGTACACTTCAAATAGTACTGTACTGACACAAGCCTGCTATGATTTTATTATTAGTAAGCACTAGAGACACAGAAACGTACGGTAGATATGTAAGAAAATGTATAAAAATACTCACGTGTAAATTGCTGTTTTATTGAAACAACAATAATACAATTTGCTTTGTATGTGATCCGTAATCCATAAAGATTGAAGGTATTGAATATGAATAAAAAAATTTAAATACTTATTGCACTATTGTTAACAGCTTTTTACACAATTAAGAAACAATCTAAATTAGATTTCATACATGTCGCCTATTTATAGTATCGTATTGTAAACAAGTCATTACACGCACATATTCCTGCCGATGCATGCTGGACTTCCCGACAATGCGCGACACGCTCGCCTGCCAACACTTGCTTGTTAAGAGTTGTTGGCGGACTTGACACCTGATCGGTTATAATTTGTGAATTTATTTGGAAAATAAAGTAATCACTACAACTTTAACTCTATGTTACACAACAGATGAAACATGTACGAACGGTTTTTCAAAATTTTCTTATATTCTTTCTTTATGCTTCCATCGCCCCCTTATTTTTATTCAACGCCCCCCAATTGCACCCGAGGCTACTACTGCCCCCCTGGATCGTTCCAGCGCCCCCCAGGGGGCGGTATCGCCCACTTTGGGAACCTCTGTTCTAGACTGACAGCATCTTGTCTAGTTGGCATTACTGAGGTGTAACTACATTTGAAATACAGATACATAGTCAATATTAATAACTTCAGATACAAAATGATACATGCATACAAATAGGATAATCATATTCAGCAAATCATAACTTTTCCAATGACAGCTCACATGTCCCATCTTGCATAAAATGCAACATAATTATGCTATAACCATATCATAATAATATCACTATGAAGTATATGGGGTGTGGTGTCACAGTACCAATGTGAGATTTCTAAAGGTAGCTACAGCACTTGACTCAAGATTTAAGAATCTGAAGTGCCTTCCAAAATCAGAGAGATGAGGTGTGAAATATGCTGTCAGAAGTCTTAAAAGAGCAACACTCTGATGCAGAAACTATAGAACCCGAACTACCAACAAAGAAAATCAATTTTCTGCTGGTGGCATCTGACTCAGAAGATGAAAACGAACATGCGTCAGTCTGCACTGCTTTGGACTGTTATTAAGAAGAACCCATCATCAATATGGAAGCATGTCCTCTGGAATGGTGGTCGAAGCATGAAGGGGCATACAAATGTTTAGCATATCTGGCACATCACTTTCAGGTGACTTTGTAAATAAGAAGTGGGGAACATTATCTCCCATAAATGTAAACAAACTTGTTTGTCTTAGCCATTGGCTGAACAAGAAGTAGGACTGCGTGGACTTGTAGGCTCTAAAGTTTTGCATTTTATTTTTGAGTGCAGTTATGTAAAAAAAATAATAATCTACATTTGTGAGTTGCACTTTTACTATAAATAGACTGCACTACAGTACTTGTATGAGGTGAACTGAAAAATAATTTTTCTTTTGTTTATGTTTTTACAGTGCAAATTTTTGTAATCCAAAATAATAAAATGAGCACGGTGCACTTTGTATTGTGTGTTGTAACTGAAATCAATATATTTGGAAATGTAGAAAACATCCAAAATATTTAAATAAATAGTATTCTATTACAGTTTAACTGTGCAATTAAAACTGATTAATCAGGATTATTTTTTAATCTTGAGATTAATTTTTTTTAATAGTTTGACAGCCCTACTATATACTTAGTTGAGATTTTACCCAAACCACTTCCAAAATTAAGAGTTTAATGATTTCCCTCAATTAATATTAACTGTGTATCCAAAACTGATTAAATGTTAGATGATTTAATGCCTTTGTTCAGATGAAAAGTTTTAAATTAGTCTTTATTTCTGCTTCAAGATTTGTTTCTGTCAAAGAATTGCATACGGAAGTATAAATAATACACAAGCTTCAAAGGCAGACATATTTGCTGTGGTGAATTTCATTAAGAATTGACTCTTCAGTACTACAACTAGAATTTGATTTAAAAAAAAGCTGTAAATTACACAGATTGTAGAAGCAGGTCTGTTCCTATTATGTGTGTCATGGAGTTATAGAGCATATGATTATGTTCTTTTGAACAGGCTATTACCACGATGATTCCCTCATTCTAATTTTCTACTTCTATTTTCTGCTTTTAGATTCCATACTCCAATGCAAAAGCTCTACTCCAGTGCCTTGATCAAATAGCTGGTGAGAACTCTGCCATTCAGATCAGAGCACAGGTAAATCTATTGACAAAATAATTCAGGATTTCACAGCTGACCCAAAGATAGGTCATTTTTAGAAGTAACCTCAGTTCTCTGGGGTTTCCCAGGATGATCTGCACTATTGAAAATTAACACACACAAAAAGATTCAGACAAGTTTTCAAAAAACACAGAGCTGCAAAATAGCTTGAAGGTGTCAGGGGAGAATACAAAAGACAATATATCAGGGGATACAAAAAAAACAAAAAAACAAAAACAAAGAATGCAGAAAGCTGAGAGAATTTATGCCATCCAGATTTCCATGCATTTGTTTTTGAGATGATGTTGAGATTTCCTTAAAATGTTTAATCAAATGTTATCCTGAGTTTAATCAAAGTTTAAAAATTAAAGTATTACTCAATAAATAAAAAAGACATTTTCCATCTCCATTAATTCACCTTTGAAAGACATATAGTTTAACATATTAAATTATAATATTTACAAGATGCAGTGTTCCCAACAGCTCACCTCAGCTGTAAGTCTGCAAACTGACAAATCTCATGCTGCATTTCTCATTTGTTTCACATTCTCCAATGTGTGAAATTGAAGAAAAAACAAACAAACTTCCATCACTTGAAAAAAATAGCAGCTAGGACTAGGATTAAATCTGACAGCCAAATCTTTTCATTCTACCTACACATTGCACAGTAGATACATAAAATTTCCAAAAAACCTCTCAAAGTAATATGTCTTAGTTTTTCAGATTAAATGGTGACCAACTGAACTGGTTTCTTTGTCTTGGCAACACTAAATCTAATGACAAATCTTTTTGCTCTTTCTCAGAATCCAGAAGTTTATAGCCAAGCATATTTATAGCACCTTTGCAGACTTCTTGTACTTTCTTAATTTTCTGGAAGGAAAGAATATTCCTCCAGGCCTGGGAAACGTTAACTGCATCTCGGGAGGTGATTTTGAAGGCTTCCCTTTTCTTTCCTGGTCCCTGGCCATGTGTGATATTATAGATCCAGCTTTCAAGTCTGGGGGTCAGTCTAAGATCTGCAAATGTATACATGTCTCTGATTTCTGATAAGGGATCTTGTACCAGATCTTCAAAACGGATCATCAAATAGCGATCTTTTAGAAATCTTGGAGGTTTTTGAGTAGCTGTTTCATAAATCTGAACATGACTTCTACAAATTTCCTGCATTACTTTATATTTGCTGTCCTCCACTTTAGTGCCATTGGTGCTCAGAACAATCCCATTGTCACGAGCTAAGGCTTTTACTGATTGTTCTCGTGACTTGGCAACAGCTCTGGGATCACGCACCAAGTGAATGATTTTGAGATTCAGGGAGAGGTCAGTGAGAAGGGGATAGAGAACTGTCAGATCAAAGAACCGGACCTCCTTGAGGACAATGTGGCTATAGGTCTTGCAAGCTTCCTCCACCTTGCTGAATGGGTACTTGCCACAAAGGGTCTTGCAGGCCATTTCATTGGTAATATCGGTGCGTTGAAAGGAATCACAGGCAGGAGCTGAACAGAGTGCCCGACTCACTGCCCACTGGAACAGATCGGACAAATTTCTCTTCCAAGGCATGTAGGCATCAAATACAGACATGTCACACTTGAAGACAGACCTGACTAGGTCTCTAACAGCCATATGTAAGACTTTGGCACTGTTCTGGTACATCGTTACCCACACATGCCAGGCAGGTTCCATCAGGTAGAAGACATCAGGGTGTTGGCTAAACAGTTGGCCAACGAAGGAAGATCCTGACCTCCAGGAAGAGAGAATAAGGATGTGCACCCGAGATGGCTTCTCTTCAGACTGAGGCATGAAGCTGCTACGTTGAGCATACATAAATAGTAAGAATCCAGTCTGAATCATAAGGAAAACTACAACAATAGTGCTGGAAATCCGAAGTCTCATCATACTGGCTGAAGGAAAGCAACTAATACACTGAAAAGGAAGAGGAAAAAGCTGTTTAGTATTTGGTAACAACTGCAGCGGCATAATGACGATACAACTCACAGCAGAGGCGGAGGGATGTCTCAGTGGTTTAAGCATTGGCCTGCTAAACCCAGGGTTGTGAGTTCAATCCTTGAGGGGGCCACTTAGGAAGCTGGGGCAAAATTCGTACTTGGTCCTGCTAGTGAAGGCAGGGGGCTGGACTCGATGACCTTTCAATGTCCGTTCTAGGAGATAGCCTATCTCCATTAATTTATTTATAATTTAGATAGACTACTGTTAAGACTTTTCTTTTTAGTATTTATGTGCTATGTTGGATATAACTTGTTTCTGACTTATGGAGACTGCAGAGTGAGTCTATTGGCAAAAGAGAGCTGAGAAAGGTAGTAAATGGAATGGGAAAAAGGCAGTGCAAGAGTGAGCACAGAGTAGAAGAAAGTTTGGAGTGGGTATCTGGTGCTGCAGAGAGTAAGTTGTTCAACTGTTAGTATACGAAAGTAAATAAAATCTGTAAAATAAACAAATAAAAAAAGCCTTAGCCTTTAACAAAGATAATACAAGACTTACCACACTAGTTCAGATCTAGTCAGTATGCTGTCTCAAACAGCGGCCAAAACCAGATGCTTCAGAGAAAGGTGCAAGAAACCCTGTAATGCACAATCATGGAATGGCAATGTGCCCCAATAGGTGGTGGAGAGCATAGAAGATGTCTAAATTAAGTTGCAACAAAGAGTCCTGTGGCACCTTAAAGACTAACAGATGTATTGGAGCATAAGCTTTCGTGGGTGAATACCCACTTCGTCAGATGCATGTAATGGAAATTTCCAGAGGCAGGTATAAATATGCAGGCAAGAATCAGTCTGGAGATAATGAGGTTAGTTCAATCAGGGAGGGTGAGGCCCTCTTCTAGCAGTTGAGGTGTGAACAACTACAAAAGCAGTTTCTCCTCCCTTGGTGATGATTATGCTCCAATACATCTGTTAGTCTTTAAGGTGCCACAGGACTCTTCGTTGCTTTTTACAGATCCAGACTAACATGGCTACCCCTCTGATAAATTAAGTTGGATGGGACTTTAACAACACATGGTGAGGCTGAATGGAGCAGGGTAGGGAAGCAATTGGTTTAATTTATTTGAAATAGGACTCAGCTATCAAAAGTTTGGGAAATGTTGCCAAAGGAGAAGTTTGCTTCCTAACCCTCCCATCAGTTACAGTTCAGTTTATGTCCTGAAATATGAGGTTTTTTTATCCCTTAAAAATGTTCCTATCCATTGTAATTTTGGATGTTCTCACATTTGTCTGAAACATAGGTTGTCAACCTAGTACCCAGCCATAGAATAAAATCACCAGCATAACAACAAACGGAGGTAGTAAGAGTTTAGGCAGCATGGGGGCAACCCAGTTTACTGCACAAAGTACACACTGTATACGGTGATTATAATGGCACCCATAGAGAAGCTCATGGCCCACAGAGCCCAAATACAACATCTTGATGCCAGAGTTGCTGAACTGGAGGAGCAGAGATGCAATTATATAAAGAAAACACAGCATATAGGAGCACTGTAACAGACTTACCTCAGCACTGACTACTCTGATCCTGCGTTTAAGGAAGCCAGTCTCATGATGGGAGTGTACGGGTTGGACCGCTTGGGAAGCCACCTGATATGCTGAGATACCGCTGAGTCTACCTGTTCTGTTAGCATGGACCCCCTTTAACCTGTCTTGCTGAGCCAGGCTCTTAAACCTCCTCTAACACGCACACAGGCGGGGCCACACCCAGCTGCAGATCAGCTCTGGAAAGACTCAGCTTTAGGGACTTGCTCCAGCACTCAGATGTCCACCTCCCTTGCAGTGCAGACCCAAAGATATATTATGAAATTCACCCCCTCCCTCAATGTGGAGAGAGGTGTGCACCCCGCCCCCCAGTTAAAAATTACAGAAACTGTGTTTAATAATAAAACAAATTTTATTAACTATAAAATACAGATTTTAAGTGGTAAAAGGGGTAACAAACAGAACAAAGCAGATTACTAAGCAAATGAAATCAAACATGCAAAATAAGTTTCACTAAAGAAATTGGTTACAAATAGTATTTCTCACCCTAGATATTGTTGCAGGCAGTTTGCAAAGTTTCTGTGGTTCAGAGTTCCAGGTATATTCCTTTTCAGACTGAACACGTCTTAGTCTGGACTCTCCCCTTGCCTTCCCATTTGCAGTCTTTCTTCTTGGGCCATAGAGAGGAGGAGTCCTCTTTGCTTTCCTCCCTACCCTTAAATAGGGTTTACATAAGGCGGGAATCCTTTATTTCTCAAACTTGACCCCACTTCCGAAGAAGTTCCAGGTAATGTTTTAGTATCAGTTGACAAGACCACCTGACTCTGTAGGATCACAGTGTCCATGAGTCAGGCCTTGTCTACACTGGCAAGTTTCTGTGCAGTAAAGCAGCTTTCTGTGTTGTAATTCCCGAGGTGTACACACTGCGAAGCCACTTAGTGCGCAGAAACTGCGCAGTTGCAGCGCTGTAAAAAAAGACCCCGAGAGGCGTACAGCTTTCTGCACTGGGGCTACAGCGCTGCGTTGCCAGAGTAGACACCGTAATCAATTACAATGCTGTGATTGGCCTCTAGGAGGTGTCCCACAATGCCTGTTCTTGCCTCTCTGGTCATTGGTTTGAACTCTACTGCCCTGCCCTCAGGTGACCAACCGTCATCCCCACCCCGTAAATTCCTTTGGAATTCTGAAAGTCCCCTTCCTGTTTGCTCGGTGATGTGTGCAGTGGTCTCAGCGCATCTTTCCAGGTGGCCATGCCTGCTCCATGCACCAGGCAATCCCCTGCTTGATGAAATGCCAAGCTGCTGGACCTCATCAGCATTTGGGGAGAGGAGGCTGTCCAGTCCCAGCTGTGCTCCAGCCATAGGAATTATGGTACCTACAGACAGATTTCACGATGCATGACAGAAAGGGGCCATGACCGGGACACACTGCAGTGCAGGGTCAAAGTGAAGGAGCTGCGGAACACCTACCACAAGGCGCGGAAGGCAAACCGCCACTCCAGTGCTGCGCCCACGAGCTGCCGGTTCTACAAAGAGCTGGATGTGATACTCGGCGGCAACCTCACCTCCACTGCAAAGACCACTGTAGATGCTTCAGTGGCTCGCGTGCCAGTCAAGAGTGGACCAAGCAAAAGGAGGAAATCTTGGACGAGGATGTGGAGGGGGACCCAGAGGCAGAGTATAACTTGGAGGTCAAAGATTCATGCAGCCAGGAGCTCTTTTCTACCCTGGAGAAGGCTAGCCAGTCACAGCTGTAGGATGTTGGTGAAGCGCAAACAGGAGAGGAGGCCCCTGGTAAGTGAATTTGATTTTGGAAATTGCTGAAGCAAGTTGTTGGGGGCAGGAGGGTTTTAGAAAGCAGGCTGTTCTCCCACCAAATGCCTAGTCTGAGTGGCGGAACAGGCTGTTGATTGACTCCCTCACTTCATGGGAATCTGCCTCAGAGATCTCCAGGAAACTCTTATGGAGATACTGGGCAATCCGCTGCCACAGGTTCTTCAGCAAGCTACTTTGTTTCTTGCCCCATTAACAGTAACTTTCCTGCGCCACTGTGCTGTCACAGGGAGGAGAGGAGACCATTGCTGCACACAGGCAAGTCGCATAGTGGTCAGGGTGGAAGCCTCAGTCTTGGAGAAGACCCTTCCTTGATTCCCTGCTCACCCTCAGCAGCAAGATATCTTCCATAATGATCACATCTTTATTCTACTAATTGAAAGCAGAGCCCTGCAAAGCAACAGGCAATTATGTTAAACCTTCATATTGCATCATCTGCACCAATCACAATCACCTCCTAGCATTACAAGCACTGCACTCCCCAGCACAGCACCAAATATTAGTGGCTTTCAGCTTCAAATTGCTGCCTCAAGGCATCCCTGATCCTTATGGCCCCACGCTGCACCCCTCTAATAGCCCTGGTCTCTGGCTGTTCAAATTCAGCCTCCAGGCTCTGAGCCTCAGTGGTCCAGCCTGAGTGAAGCTTTCACCCATCCCTTCACAAATATTATGGAGCATACAGCACGTGGTTATAAGCATAGGAATATTGTCATCAGCCAGGTCCAGCTTCCCATAGAGGCAGCGCCAGTGGGCTTTTAAACAGTCAAAAGCACACTCAACAGTCATTCTGCACTTGCTCAGCCTGTTGTTGAACCGCTCCTTGCTGCTGTCAAGTTGCCCCATGTATGGCTTCATAAGCCACGGCATTAAGGGGTAGGCGGGGTCTCTCAGGATGACAATGGGCATTTCGACTTTCCCTATGGTGATCTTCTGGTCTGGGAAGAAAATCCCTGCTTGCAGCTTCCTGAACATGCCAGTGTTCCAAAAGATGCATGCATCATGCACCTTTTCTGACTGCGTTAATGTCCGTGAAACGCCCACAGCGATCCACAAGCACCTGGAGAACCATTGAGAAATACCCCTTGCGACTGATATACTCGGTGGCTAGGTGGTCTGGTGCCAGAATTGGAATATGTGTGCCATCTATGGCTCCTCCGCTGTTAGGGAAGCCCATTTGTGCAAAGCCATCCACAATGTCATGCACGTTGCCCAGTCACGGTCTTTTGAAGCAGGATGCAATTAAAGGCCCTGCACACTTCCATCAACACAAGTCCAATGGTCGACTTTCCCATTCCAAACTGGTTAGCGACCAATCAGTAGCAGTCTGGAGTAGCCAGCTTCCACAGTGCATCATTACGTGCTTCTCCAACAGTGGGAGGGATAACGATAACTCAGCGGTTTGAGCATTGACCTGCTAAACCCAGGGTTGTGAGTTCAATCCTTGAGGGTGCCATTTAGGGATCTGGGGCAAAAATCTGTCTAGGGATTGGTCCTGCTTTGAACAGAGGGTTGGACTAGATGACCTTCTGAGGTCCCTTCCATGGATTCTATGATTCTAGGGCAGCTCTCTTTCTCGTGTCCTTGTGCCGCAGGGCTGGGGAAAGCTCATCACATAATCCCATGAACGTGGCTTTCCTCATCTGAAAGTTCTGCAGCCTCTGCTCATCATCCCAGACGTGCATGACGATGTGATTCCACCACTCGGTCCTTGTTTCCCGAGCACAAAAGCCCACAGTCTGCTTTGGACTTAACTATCTTGAATAAATTTTGTATCGTCTACAAATTTTGCCACCTCACTATTTACCCCTTTTTCCAGATCATTTATAAATATGTTGAATAGAGTTGCCAGGCGTCTGGTTTTTGACCGGAATGCCTGGTTGAAAAGGGACCCTGGCAGCTCCAGTTGGCACCACCGACCAGGTCGTTAAAAGTCTGGTTGGCAGTGCAGCGGGGGCCTGGGGCTAAGGCAGGCTCCCTGCCTGCCCTAGCTCTGTGCGGCTCCTGGAAGTGGCCACCAGGTCCTTGCGACCCCCTAGGTGCATGGACGGCCAGGGAGGCTACGCACCCTGCTCGCATCCTGAGTGCCAGCTCCACAGCTCCAATTGGCTGGGAACCGCAACCAATGGGAGCTGCAGGGGTAGCGCCTGTGGGTGCAAGAGCAGAGCAGAGCCTCACTGGCCATCCATGTGCTATGGGGCTGCACAGACCTGGCAGCCGCTTCCTGGGACCACAGTAAGCGCCACTGGGATCCTGCACCCTGAACCTCCTCCTGCACCCCAAGTCCCCTCCTGCACCCTAAGCCCCTCATCCCTGCACCCACCCCAGAGCCTGCACCCCCAGCCAGAGTCATCACCCCCCCCCGCACCCCAACCCCCTGCCCCGGCCCAGAGCCCTCTCCCACACCCCAAATCCCTCATCCCTGGACCCACCCCAGAGCTTGCACCCCCAGCCAGAGTCCTCACCCCCTGCACCCCACCCCCTGCCCCAGCCCAGAGCCCTCTTCCACACCCCAAACGTCCTCCCACACCCCAACCTCCTGTCCCGGCCCAGAGCCCTCTCCCGCATCCCAACCCTCCTCCCCCACCCCACCCCTCTACCCCATCCCAGTGAAAGTGAGTGAGAGTGGGGGAGAGCAAGCAATGGAGGGAGGGGGTATAGAGTGAGCAGGGGCAGGGCCTTGGAGATAAGGTTGATCGGTTTTGTGCGATTAGAAAGTTGGCAACCCTAATGTTGAACAGCTCTGGTCCCAGTACAGATCCCTGGGGGGACACCATATTTATCTCTCTCCATTCTGAAAACTGACCATTCATTTCTACCCTTCCTGTCACTTGACCAGTTACTGATCCATGAGAGGACCTTCCCTCTTATCCCATTACAGCTTACTTTGCTTAAGAGCAAAGGGAGGTACTTTGTCAAAGGCTTTCTGAAAATCCAAGTGCCCTGTATCCACTAGATCACCCTTGTCCATGTTTGTTGACCCCCTCAAAGAATTGTAAGAGATTGGTGAAGCATGATTATCCTTTACAAAAGCTGTGTTGATTCTTTCCCAACAAGCTGTGTTCATGTATGTGTCTGATAATTCTGTTCTTTATTACAGTTTTAATTAATTTTCCTGGTTGAAAGAGGACCTCTTTTGTTAAAAGCCCATCCTCATAAGAGAGGGAGTGAAGGCAGCATTTAGAAATATATACATAAAACAAATGAGAAAAACGGAAATAGATGTAGTGACCAGGACGTGGGCGGACATACCCAGTGGTCAGAGTCAGGAGCCTGGAACTGGAGGCAGAATCAGGATCAGGTGCCAAGCCAAAGGGGTTAGGTCCAATTTAGCCGCATTAGGTCAATTTTATAATGAATGCATCTACACGACCAACACCGTTCCGTCGACCTAAAGGGCTCTTAAAATCAACTTCTGTACTTCTCCCCGGCAAGGGGAGTAGCGCTAAAATCGACCTTGCTGGGTCGAATTTGGGGTAGTGCAGATGCAATTAGATGTTATTGGCCTCTGGGAGCTATCCCAGAGTGCTCCAATGTGACTGCACTGGACAGTACTTTCAACTCCGATGCACTAGCCAGGTATACAGGAAAAGCCCCGGGAAATTTTGAATTTCATTTCCTGTTTGGTCAGCGTGGCGAGCTCAGCAGCACAGGTGACCATGCAGTCCCCCTGGAATCGCAAATGAGCTCCAGCATGGACCGAACAGGAGATACTGGATCTGATTGCTATATGGGGAGAAGAATCTGTGCAGGCAGAACTCCAATCAAAAAGAAGAAATGCTAATATAGATGCCAAAATCGCACAGGGCATGATGGACAGAGGCTACAACAGGGACACACAGCAGTGCCACGTGAACGTTAAGGAGCTCAGGCAAGCCTACCAAAAGACAAAGGAGGCAAACGGCCACTCCGGGTCAGAGCCCCATACATGCTGCTTCTGTGATCAGCTGCATGGCATTCTAGGGGGCGACCCTACCACTACCCCACCACTGTCTGTGGACACCTGCAAGGGGGGAGGATTTTGTGGATGAGGAAGAGGAGGAGGAGAAGAATGCGCAGTAGGCAAGTGGTGAATCTGTTCTCCCCAGCAGCCAGGACCTTTTCATCACCCTGAAGCCAATACCCTCCCAAGGCAGGATCCTGGACCCTGAAGCCGGAGAAGGCACCTCTGGTGAGTGCACATTTGTAACTACAGTACAGAGTTTAAAAGCAATAGTGTTTAATGTTTGATTTGCCCTGAAGACTTGGGATGCATTCATGGCCAGTACAGCTACTGGAAAAGTCTGTTAATGTGTCTGGGGATGGAGGGGGAATCCTCCAGAGACATCTCCATGAAGCTCTCCTGGAGGTACTCTGAAAGCCTTTGCAGAAGGTTTCTGGGGAGGGCTGCCTTATTTCGTCCTCCATGGTAGGACACTTTACCATGCCATGCCAGTAATAAGTAGTCTGGAATCATTGCAGCACAAAGCATGGCAGCAAATGGTCCTGGATTTTGGTCACATTCAAGCAACATTTGGTCTATATCTTTCTGTGTTAGCCTCAGGAGAGTGATATCATTTATGGTCACCTGGTTGAAATAGGGGAATTTTTGTAAGGGAACAGTAAAAGGACCCCAGTCGAGCTGGGCTGTTTGCACTTGGCTAAAAGGGATCATCCTAGAGAATAGCCAAGTGGTGGGGTGGGGGGGAGGAGTGTGCTGCACATCTACCAAAAAATCGCAGCCCCTCCTTTTAAATGGCAAACCCAAATTGCATTGCTTGCTATGGGAAAGGAGGGCGTTGCAGTTCAAAACCATTCCCACACGTTATGAAGGCATTAGAAGCCAACACCCCGTACCCTTTGGCTTACCATGGCTGCCTGGAAACCACATTCTGTTGCCCAGCCGTGTGTGATGTGTCACCATACCAGCAGATGCTCAATATAAAGGGCAAAATGCGACCTTGTACCCAAGCACATGTACCATCTGCTGTGAATTGCTTGATTCACTGTGACAGAGTCTCCCTTTTGTTCTCAGAAATGTATCATCTTAAATTTCACTCTCCCTTCTTATCCCCCCACAGGTGCAAATGTTTCTATGCTCCTCGTCATCTCCGTCCCTGAGGTTATCGCAGATTAGAGGTGAAAAAAACGCACTTGGATGACATGTTTTCCGAGCTCATGCAGTCCTCCCACACTGATAGGGCACAGCTGAATGCATGGAGGCATTCAGTGGCAGAGTCCAGGAAAGCATTAAGTGAGCGCAATGAGAAGAGGCAGGATGCGATGCTGAGGCTAATGGGGGAGCAAACGGACATGCTCAGCAGTCTGCTGGAGCTGCAGGAAAGTCAACAAGAGTACAGACCGCCGCTGCATCCACTGTATAACCACCTGCCCTCCCCCACAAGTTCCATATCCTCCTCACCTAGACGCCCAAGAACACTATGGGGGAGGCTCTGGGCACCCAGCCACTCCACTCCAGAGGATGGCCCAAGCAACAGAAGGCTGTCATTCAAACAGTTTTGATTTGTAGAGTGGCTACAATAAGCAATGTGGCCTTGTCCTTCTGTCCACCCCTTCTTCCCCACCCCACCTGGGCTACCTTGTCAGTTATCTCACCTTTTTTTTTTTAAATTAATAAAAGAAACCATGCATTGTTTCAAAACAATAATTACTTTATTTCCTTTGCCAGCTGTGATCGAAAGGGGGAGGATGGTTGGCTTACAGGGAATTAAAATCAACAAAGGGGGTGGGTTTGCATCAAGGAGAAACACATACAACTCTCACACAGTAGCCTGGCCAGTCATGAAACTGGTTTTCAAAGCCTGTCTGATG
This sequence comes from Trachemys scripta elegans, assembly GCF_013100865.1. Lineage (NCBI taxonomy): Eukaryota > Metazoa > Chordata > Testudines > Emydidae > Trachemys > Trachemys scripta. The sequence goes on from NC_048310.1 coordinate 1,253,466, forward strand.
TGCAGTACACCTAGCTGTGCTCTTCTAATCACCCTGGTGTCTGGCTGCTCAAAAATCATCCGCCAGGCGATTTGCCTCAACCTCCCACCCCACCATAAATGTCTCCCCCTTACTCTCACAGATATTATGGAGCACACAGCGAGCAGCAATAACAATGGGTTTATTGGTTGCGCTGAGGTCTAACCTAGTCAGCAAACAGTGCCAGCGAGCTTTTAAATGTCCAAAGGCACATTCTAGCACCATTCTGCACTTTCTCAGCCTATAGTTGAGCTGCTCCTTACTACTGTCCAGGCTGCCTGTGTATGGCTTCATGAGCCATGGGAGCAAGGGGTAGGCTGGGACTCCAAAGATAACTATTGGCATTTCAACATTCCTCCCAGTAATTTTCTGGTCTGGGAAGTAAGTCCCTTCTTGCAGCTGTTCAAACAGCCCCAAGTTCCTAAAGATGCGAGCATCATGCACCTTTCCCGGCCATCCCACGTTGATGTTGGTGAAATGTCCCTTGTGATCCACCAGTGCTTGCAGCACCACTTGCGGTTTATGTACTGGTTGGCAAGGTGGCCCAGTGCCAAGATAGGGATATGCGTTCCGTCTCTCGCCCCACCACAGTTAGGGAACCCCATTGCAGCAAAGCCATCCACTATGACCTGCACATTTCCAAGAGTCACTACCCTTGATAGCAGAACATCAATGATTGCATTGGCTACTTGAATCACAGCAGTCCCCACAGTAGATTTGCCTACTCCAAATTGATTCCCGACTGACTGGTAGCAGTCAGGCGTTGCAAGCTTCCACAGGGCTATCGCCACTCGCTTCTCGACTGTCAGGGCAGCTCTCCTCCCTGTGTGCTGCAATGGCACCTGCTAAAGTAATTGATGAGTGGCATGGGACAGAAGAAATAAGGCAGCCTTCCTGTCATAAACGTACAGCTAAGGGTAGCATAAAATCCCTCTTTAGCCTGTAAAAGGTTAATTCCTTTTACCTGTAAAGGGTTAAGAAGCTCAGATAACCTTCCTGCTCAACACCCTCCTCCTCACTGTTCACTCTGGGGGCCTGTGACTGACTCCTCCGAAGTATCCATGGGGCTCTTGAGGGTGGTGGTGGGATCTCCACCAAGGATGCCATGCAATCCTTTGTAAAAGCAGCATGTATGTAGCTCCGCACCAAAATGACTACTAGCCTCCCTTGCCTACTGGCATGCCTGCCACAGCTCCTTGGCTTTCATGAAGCACTGCTGCAGGTCCCTCTTGTAGCCCTTCTCCCCCATGCCTCAAGCGATCTGCTCGTAGATATCAACATTTCTATGACTGGATCAGAGCTGTGTCTGCACAGCCTCTTCTCTCCACAGACCCACCTCCTGTGTACTCCGTGCAGGAGCGTGTCTGCAGCGTGTAGCTGGCATGCTCAGCTGGGCCTATAAAAGCGGCCACCCAGCCAGGCAGCGGCACAGCTGTGATCAGCGGCACAGAAGGCAGCGAACAGGGGAGTTTGAGTAGGAGTTTACAGGGGGAGGTGAAAGGGGAGGCAAGAGGGTGTGATGCCCTGTGTGCTGTGTTTCCCCAGGTGCAGAGGGCACAGCTGAGTAGGTGGGCTCAGACAACAGCAGCCATGAGCCAAGCAGCAGGGGACACAATGCAGATGATCGCATGTGGCAGCTGCGGTATGTACATGGTCCTAGCAGCGAAGCCTGAACAGAGGTATGTGTGCATGAAATGCTGCCTAATAGAGCTGCTGGAGGAAAAGATCCAAGGGTTGGAGATGCAGGTAGATACCCTGATAGAGTTTAGAAGGGAGTTCGAGCAGCTGATGGAGCAAAGGCAAGGAGGGGCTGAAGGGGAATGCTCAGGGGTACAGGTGGAAGCAGGGGCAAAGACCTGTGAGGAGGGAATGCCAGGGGGAGAACAAGGGCAGTGGAAGCATGTGACCGTGAGAAGCAGGTCAAGGAAAAGGAGGGCCAGTGAAGGAGAAATAGAGCTCAGGAACAGGTTTGGATGTTTGGAAAACAAGGAAGGGGTGCAGCAGGTGGTAACTGAAGTGGGCAGGGTGAGGAAAAAGAGAAGAGCGGCTAGTCCCATAGAAAGAGGGGAGGAGTTGATGGAGACAGCACCAAATTTGGGCCCCGGGAGGATACAGGATGGCATAAGAGGGATTATAAGGGAAAATAGGAATGGACAGGGGTTGCAACTAGAGGGAACAGGGAATAGATTAGTAGATCGCACTGTCACCAGGCAAAGGCAGGTTTATGTGATTGGGGACTCCTTACTGAGGAGGTTGGACAGGCCTGTGACCAGGGTGGACCCAGAGAACAGAAGGGTGTGCTGTCTACCGGGCGCTAAAATACGGGATGTGGACCTGCAGCTGAAAAGGATCCTAAAAGGAGCAGGTAAGAACCCCTTGATCATCCTTCACGTAGGAATGAATGACACGGCTAGGTTCTCGCTAGAGAGAATCAAGGGAGATTATGCCAGGCTGGGGAAGACGCTTAAGGAAATCGAGGCTCAGATCATCTTCAGTGGGATTCTGCCTGTTCCTAGAGAAGGGCAGCAAAGGAGTGACAGGATTGTGATGATAAATAGTTGGCTAAGGGAGTGGTGCTATAAAGAGGGCTTTGGGATGTATGGCCACTGGGAGGCTTTCGGGGACAGAAAACTGTTCTCACGGGACGGACTTCACCTGAGTAGGGAAGGAAATAGACTTCTGGGAGGAAGGCTGGCTCATCTCATCAAAAGAGCTTTAAACTAGGAATTTGGGGGAGACGGTTGGGAGATATCCAGTTAATCTCCACACCAGATTAGAACATTGAGAGGGAGGACAATGAGATAAGAACGGATATAGCTGGGGGGACGAGATTGGACATAAGGAAGGGGGGGGGGGATACTAGAGTAAAAGGTCATACTAGCAGTACAGCGTGCATACCAAATGGGATAACAAATGTGAGAGAGGCCAAACGGCATAAATTAAGATGTTTATACACCAATGCAAGAAGCCTAGGTAACAAAATGGAGGAATTAGAGCTCCTGGTCCAAGAAATGAAACCGGATATCGTAGGAATAACTGAAACGTGGTGGAACAGTAGTCATGACTGGAGTACAGGTATGGAAGGGTATGTGCTGTTTAGGAAGGACCGGATTAAAGGTAAAGATGGGGGAGTAGCACTGTATGTCAATAATGAGGTAAACTGTAAAGAAATAATAAGTGATGGAATGGATAAGACGGAGTCTATCTGGGCAATACTCACATTGGGTAAAAGAACTACTAGAGCCTCCCCTGGGATAGTGCTTGGGGTGTGCTATAGACCGCCGGGATCTAGCCTGGATATGGACATAGAACTCTTTAACGTTTTTAGGGAAGTAAATACTAATAGGAACTGTGTAATCATGGGAGACTTTAATTTCCCGGATATAGATTGGGGAACAAATGCTAGTAATAATAATAGGGCTCAGATTTTCCTAGACGTGATAGCTGATGAATTCCTTCATCAAGCAGTTGCTGAACCAACGAGGGGGGATGCCATTTTAGATTTGGTTTTGGTGAGTAGTGAGAACCTCATTGAGGAAATGGTTATAGGGGACAACCTTGGCTCGAGTGATCATGAGCTAATTCAGTTTAAACTAAATGGAAAGATTAACAGAATTAAATTGGAGACTAAGGTTTACGATTTCAAAAGGGCTAACTTTAATAAATTAAGGGCACTAGTTAGGGAAGTGGATTGGACTAACATATTTAGGGATCTAAAGGCAGAAGGCGCCTGGGATTAGTTCAAGTTGAAGTTGCAGGAGCTGTCAGAGGCCTGTATCCCGAGAAAGGGAAAACGGTTCGCAGCCAGGAGATTTAGACCAAGCTGGATGAGCAAGTGTCTCAGAGGGATCATTAAGAAAAAACAGAAAGCGTACAGGGAGTGGAAGATGGGAGGGATCAGCAAAGAAACCTACCTTATTGAGGTCAGAGCATGTAGAGATGGAGTGAGAAAAGCCAAAAGCCGTGTAGAGTTGGACCTTGTGAGGGGAATTAAAACCAATAGCAAGAGCTTTTATAGCCATATAAATAGGAAGAAAACAAAGAAAGAAGAAGTGGGACTGCTTAAGACTGTAGATGGAGTGGAGATTAAGGATAATCTAGGCATGGCACAATATCTAAATGAATATTTTGCATTGGTATTTAATGAGGCTAATGAAAGGCTGAGGAATAGTAGAAGCGAAACGAATGGGAATAAAGGAGTGGGGATTGACATTACCGTATCCGAGGTAGAAGCCAAACTCGAACAGCTTAACGGGACTAAATCGGGTGGACAGGATGATCTTCATCCGAAAATATTAAAGGAACTGGCATGAGAAATTGCAAGCCTGTTAGCGATAATTTTTAATGAATCTGTAAACTCGGGGGTGGTACTGTTTGACTGGAGAATAGCTAATGTGGTTCCTATTTTCAAGAAGGGGGAAAAAAGTGACCCGGGTAACTACAGGCCTGTTAGTTTAACATCTGTAATATGCAAGGTCTTGGAAAAAATTTTGAAGGAGAAAGTAGTTAAGGACCTTGAAGACAATGCCAATTGGGACAAATTACAACACGGTTTTACGAAAGGTAGATCATGCCAAACCAACCTGATCTCCTTCTTTGAGAAAGGAGCAGATTATTTAGATAAAGGAAATCCGGTGGATCTAATATACCTCGATTTCAGTAAAGCGTTTGATACAGTACCGCATGAGGAATTATTGGTTAAATTGGAAAAGATGGGGATCGATATGAAAATCCAGAAGTGGATAAAGAACTGGTTAAAGGGGAGACTGCAGTGGGTTGTACTGAAAGGTGAACTGTCAGGTTGGAGGGAGGTTACCAGTGGAGTTCCTCAAGGTTCGGTTTTGGGTCCAATTTTATTTAATCTATTCATTACTGACCTCGGAACCAAATGTAGGAGTGGGCTGATAAAGTTTGCGGATGACACAAAGTTGGGAGGTATTGCCAATTCGGAGAAGGATCGGGATATCCTGCAGGGAGATTTGGATGACCTTGTAAACTGGAGTAATAGGATGAAATTTAATAGTGAGAAGTGTAAGGTGATGCATTTAGGGATAAATAACAAGAATTTTAGTTATAAGCTAGGGACGCATCGGATGGAAGTAACGGAAGAGGAGAAGGACCTCTGAGTCCTGATTGATCACAGGATGACTATGAGTCGGCAATGTGACGTGGCCGTGAAAAAAACTAATGCGGTCTTGGGATGCATTAGGTGAGGTATTTCTAGTAGGGATAAGGAGGTGCTGGTTCCATTATACAAGGCACTGGTGAGACCTCATTTGGAGTACTGTGTGCAGTTCTGGTCTCCCATGTTTAAAAAGGATGAACTCAAACTGGAACAGGTACAGAGAAGGGCCACTAGGATGATCCGAGGAACGGAAAATCTGTCGTATGAAAGGAGACTCGAGGAGCTCGGTTTGTTTACCTTAACCAAAAGAAGGCTGAGGGGGGATATGATTGCTCTCTTTAAATATATCAGAGGGATAAATACCAGGGAGGGAGAGGAATTATTTCAGCTCAGTACTAATGTGGACATGAGAACAAATGGATATAAACTGGCCGTCGGGAAGTTTAGGCTTGAAATTAGACAAAGGTTTCTAACCATCAGAGGGGTGAAGTTTTGGAACAGCCTTCCGAGGGAAACAGTGGGGGCGAAAGACCTCTCTGGCTTTAAGATTAAGCTTGATAAGTTTATGGAGGGGATGGTTTGATGGGATAAAGTGATTTTAGTCAATAGGTCAATAATGTGCCATCGCTGGTAATTAGCAACAATGGTCAATGATGGGATATTAAAAGTTACTACAGAGAACTTTTTCCAGAGGGTCTGGCTAGAGAATCTTGCCCGTATGCTCGGGGTTCAGCTGATCACCATATTTGGGGTCGGGAAGGAATTTTCCTCCAGGGTAGATTGGCAGAGGCCCTGGAGGTTTTTCGCCTTCCTCCGCATCATGGGGCAGGAGTCGCTTGCTGGAGGATTCTCAGCGATTTGAAGTCTTTAAATCATGATTTGGGGACTTCAACAGCTGAGTCAAGGGAGAGAATTCTTCCAGGAGTGGGTGGGTCAGCTTTTGTGGCCCACATCATGCGGGAGGTCAGACTAGATGATCATAATGGTCCCTTCTGACCTTAGAGTCTAGGAGTCTGAGACACCTCCACCATTGTGGAGGCCACTAAAGTTGACGTAATAATGCAATACCTACACTTCGGGTATGCATCCGAAGAAGTGGGCTGTAGTCCACGAAAGCTTATGCTCTAATAAATTTGTTAGTCTCTAAGGTGCCACAAGTACTCCTGTTCTTAGTACCTACACTGACACTGCATTGACCCAACTATGTTGACTTAAGTGCTACTTCTCTCATGGAGGTGGAGTTATTAAGTTGGTGTAGTGAGCGAATTACATCAGCAGGAACAACATTTTAGTGTAGATGCTTAGAGAGTTAGGTTGATGTAAGCTGCCTTGTGTCAACCTAACTCTGTAGTGTAAACCAGGCCCGAGACATCCTACTCCTGTTACAGCAGACTGCGTGAAAACCATATGGCTAATGACCCGATGTGCATTTCACTCTTTGATGTGTCAGTTTACCTCACACTGACCTGAAGTTCTAAACTTGATCTTTAGTCACTTTTCCAATATTGCTCCCCAAAGAGGAAGTATGCACTAGCTGAGATAAATCCCAACCAGTGAGATCAGTTTAGGGAGGATTAGAGCCATAGTTTGAGCACCAGATGTGCGCAAAAAAAATTTAGAAGAACAAAGTGATTATATGAAGAGCTGAATTTTAGGTGGGGAGGCTGCATCTTGAGAACACCTTGCACAGATGACCCCAAATTTGGACCCCTAATCCTACCCTGTAACTCCATGAAGCACAGAAAACTTCAAGACAATCACAGTCATCATTTTAGAGCCCTTATAACTGTCATCTTTTAAAGATTAAGTGACTCTCAACCTTAACTCTCCTATGAACTTCCACATACATCTCTGCTGATATAGACACGGTCACACAAACTATTTTGTTCAGTTTTACACATATGAAATGTAAAATATATAAGTATAAAACCTTTTACTTAGTGTCAATAGTTAGTTTTGTAATTCATCTGTCTGCCTTGTCTTCCTCCCAGACTCCTTTTGTTTTATGTATTATTGTGGCAATTAAAGAGGCATTGTGAATTTTAAAAAAAGTTATACTTCTGTCAAACTTTTGTTACAAATTACAACTAAAATTAGTATAATGAAGGAGATTAGATTACAGATTGGAACAGAGAAAAAACAAAGTATGATATAAACTGCAAGGAAGCACATGAAAGAAAAATAAGAACCTCAGTAGAGCAGACATTTTCAATACATTAATTTTGTCTCCTATTATTTTGCAGGAGGGACCAATTCCAGGAATACACATATATACCCAACACCATCAAAAAGTTATGGAAATAACCATACCACTTTATAAATTATATAAATTCTCATTTTTCAAATCATAAACCAACCACAAACCCATTTCGCTGGATTTCCTTTCAAAGGATACATTTGCTCCACATGTGGGGGTAATTCCTCACTTGGGGGGGGGTGTATACTTGCTGATTCTGCTCAAGCTAATGAGCTAAAAATATCAGTGTGGCTGTGACAGCACAGACAGCAGCTTAAGCTCACCACCTAAGTACAACCCCATCTGAGGTAAGTACTCAGTTGGCTAGCCTGAGCCGCTGCCCGTGCCATCACAACCACACTGCTCACTAGCTTGAGCAGAGCTAGCTTGTATACATCTACCCGAGGTGGGAACTATACCTCCCAGCTGTTGTGTGGACATACCCTTAGTGGTGCAGCTATCCAGAGGCGGCTCCAGGCACCAGTGCATGCCTGGGGTGGCAAGTCATGGGGGGTGGCCTGCCGGTCGCTGTGGGGGCGGCAATCAGGGAGCCATCGGCGGCATGCCTGTGGGAGGTCCACCAGTCCCACGGCTTCAGCGGCGGGTACGCCGAAGCCACAGGACCGGCGGACCTCCCGCAGGCATGCCGCCGAATCCACGTTACCAGTGGATCTCCCGCAGGCATGCCACCAAAAGCCGCCTGATTGCCGTGCTTGGGGTGGCAAAATACATAGAGCCACCCCTGCAGCTATCGTCATTGGTCTTGGGATGTTACTGGTATTTATATGTATTCCTTGGTATTTAAACATGTTTGTACTATTTTCAGCTGCATTCCCCAGTCATGCTATTTTCAGGCTACATTAAATCTATCTCCATATTAATTGTGTAACTTGATAAATTTCTAAACTCTTTTACAAGTTGTAGCAAAGTAAAGTAAGGTGGGGTTCTCTCACGTATCATCTGAATATAAATTTTTTTAAAATACTTATTATTTATTTATACTGATATGCCAGGATTCACCAGATGGTGCTGTTACACAAGTTCTTATAATTTCTTTTTCTTCGCACAGAAATAGCATACAGTCTTTGAAGAAATGGTGCAATGTTGTTAGTTTCGTGATGCAATTTCTTTTGGGAGAGCTTTTGCAAACAGCAGGAAAAATTCATCTCTGTGCTAATCTCTCTACCTAGAGTAAATTTTTTTGGTAGAATTGTTTCCTGGGAACCAGGCATTAAAGTTTGTGATGAGATTTCTGAAAGCAGGGTTTTCATGCATGCCATATGTGAACACTGTGCTCAAGGACTGATGTATATTCTTGTGTATAAGTCCACATCACTGATTTGTCCTCCAACAAGAAACTAACCTGTAGGCCCCCAACATCTGCTACTGGTGGTTGGCAAAGGGCTGGCAATATCTACAGGTCCTGCTCTCAGTTGTAGCAGTCACTATACAAACACATTGTAAAACAATCCCTGTCCCAAAGAGTTTACAATCTATGTAGAGTGTTTTACAGACACAAGGTGGGAGGGGAAACAGATGGACAGAGAGATGAAGTGACTCACCCATGTTTCCACAACAGGTCAGGGGCAGAGCAGGAATGGAAGCCAGGTCTCCTGAGTCTCAATCTAGTGCTCCAACAACTAGACTAGTAGTCCCCCAAACTGTGGGGCATGCCCCCCTGAGAGGGATGCAGAAGAATGTTTGGTGGGATGCGGTGGGGTCAGGGGTGGGAGAAAGCGCCACTCTTGCTCTGCCCCCAGCTCCACTCTGCCCCCGCCCCAGCTTCAGCCCCGCTAAAATCTGAACAGGCACAGTCACTCCTTCAAGCTTCCAATAAAGCAGATTGTGAATAGCAATAGAGATGGAAAGCAGACAAGAGACAATCTTTCACAAATCCTTACCACAGCCAAAGGAACAAATTCTCCCAAACTCATGCCATATATTTGCTGGTTTTGCTCACCTGCACCTGGGGAGTCAGCATGGTCTAGTTCAGTGGTCCCCAAACATAGGGCGCACGTGAGCTCCCCTCCCTCCCTTCAGAGAGGCTAGCCATGCGGACCCGCCCCTTGTGCCCAAGGCCTGGCCCGGCCCTCCCCATCCGCTGGAGCCCCAAGTGCATCCCCACACACACAGCTGGAGGAGCGTTGGCCGAACTGCCCCAGGCCACCCCCAGTGTCGAGCGTTGGCGTGCGGGCCGCCTCCAACATCAGTGCCAGCCGGCCTGCCACTCCCAGCGTCGGCACCAACACCAGCCCACCGGCTGCTCCCAGAGCCAGCCCCAGTGCGGGGCTATTGGCCTCTGGCCGGAGCTGAGCTCCCACCAGCTTGGAAGCCAGCTCGGGGGAAGAGGGCAGAGCATGGCGGGGCCAGTGCTTGGCTTAGAGGAGGCTTAGCCTCCCCTGGCCTCATAGGTGCTGGAAGGAGGGGTGGTGCAGCACCCCCTGGCTTTAAGTGGTTTCCATTATATGCAGTTTTTACAGTTTGATTCAATGGCTCTCAGCACCCCCACTATAAAAATTGTTCTAGCATTCCTACCTGGCCTATTGTACCCACTGCCCATGTCCCCAAACTTTTTCGGTCATGTCCTCCCCTTACCCATAATGGAATCTGTCTGGGACTCCTGGGGGCCAGCTCCCGGTCACGGTTCTGCTCCCAGCCACAGTCTCAGCTCCTGACCACAGCCCCAGCCTTGGTTTCAGTCTCTGAACGTGGCCCCAACCCCCAAGATTGGACAAATGACCAGGGAGGAGTATAAAAATATTGCTCAGGCATGCAGGAGTGAAAATCAGGAAGGCCAAATCACACTTGGAGTTGCAGCTAGCAAGAGATGTTAAGAGTAACAAGAAGGGTTTCTTCAGGTATGTTAGCAACAAGAAGAAAGTCAAAGAAAGTGTGGGCCCCTTACTGAATGAGGGAGGCAACCTAGTAACAGAGGATGTGGAAAAAGCTAATGTAATCAATGATTTTTTTGCCTCGATCTTCACGAACAAGGTCAGCTCCCAGACTGCTGCACTGGGCAGCACAGTATGGGGAGAAGGTGACCAGCCCTCTGTGGAGAAAGAAGTGATTCGGGACTATTTAGAAAAACTGGACGAGCACAAGTCCATGGGGCTGGATGCGCTGCATCCAAGGGTTCTAAAGGAGTTGGTGGATGTGATTGCAGAGCCATTGGCCATTATCTTTGAAAACTCATGGCAATCGGGGGAGGTCCCGGATGACTGGAAAAAGGCTAATGTAGTGCCCATCTTTAAAAAAGGGAAGGAGGAGGATCCGGGGAACTACAGGCCAGTCAGCCTCACCTCAGTCCCTGGAAAAATCATGGAGCAGGTCCTCAAGGAATCAATTCTGAAGCACTTAGAGGAGAGGAAAGTGATCAGGAACAGTCAGCATGGATTCACCAAGGGCAAGTCATGCCTGACTAACCTAATTGCCTTCTATGAGGAGATAACTGACTCTGTGGATGAGGGGAAAGCAGTGGATGTGTTATTCCTTGACTTTAGCAAAGCTTTTGATACGGTCTCCCACAGTATTCTTGCCAGCATGTTAAAGAAGTATGGGCTGGATGAATGGACTATAAGGTGGACAGAAAGCTGGCTAGATCTTCGGGCTCAATGGGTAGTGATCAACAGCTCCATGTCTAGTTGGCAGCCGGTTTCAAGCGGAGTGCCCCAGGGGTCGGTCCTGGGGCCTGTTTTGTTCAATATCTTCATTAATGATCTGGAGGATGGCGTGGACTGCACTCTCAGCAAGTTTGCAGATTACACTAAACTGGGAGGAGTGGTAGATACACTGGAGGGTAGGGACAGGATACAGAGGGACCTAGACAAATTAGAGGGATTAGGCCAAAAGAAACCTGATGAGGTTCAACAAGGACAAGTACAGTGTCCTGCACTTAGGACGGAAGAATCCCATGCACTGTTACAGACTAGGGACCGTATGGCTAGGAAGCAGTTCTGCAGAAAAGGACCTAAGGATTACAGTTAATGAGAAGCTGGATATGAGTCAACAGTGTGCCCTTGTTGCCAAGAAGGCTAATGGCATTTTGGGCTGTATAAGTAGAGGCATTGCCAGCAGATCGAGGGACATGATCATTCCCCTCTATTCAACATTGGTGAGGCCTCATCTGGAGTACTGTGTTCAGTTTTAGGCCTCACACTACAAGAAGGATGTGGAAAAATTGGAACGAGTCCAGCGGAGGGCCACAAAAATGATTAGGGGGCTGGAGCACATGACTTATGAGGAGAGGCTGAGGGAACTGGGATTGTTTAGTCTGCAGAAGAGAAGAATGAGGGGGGATTTGATAGCTGCTTTCAACTACCTGAAAGGGGGTTCCAAAGGGGATGGATCTAGCCTGTTCTCAGTGGTACCTGATGACAGAACAAGGAGTAATGGTCTCAAGTTGCAGTTGGGGAGGTTTAGGTTGGATATTAGGAAAAAAAAAATTCACTAGGAGGGTGGTGAAGCACTGGAATGGGTTACCTAGGGAGGTGGTGGAATCTCCTTCCTTAGAGGTTTTTAAGGTCAGGCTTGACAAAGCCCTGGCTGGGATGATTTAGTTGGGAATTGGAACTGCTTTGAGCAGGGGGTTGGACTAAATGACCTTCTGAGGACCCTTCCAACCCTGATATTCTATGAACCACGGCCCTGAGGGAGGGAGAGACAAATTCCATAACAGGTAAGGGGGCATGACAGAAAAAGTTTGGGGACCACTGAACCAGACCATGCTGACTCCCCAGATACAGGTGGGCAAAACTAGCAAATGTATGGCATGAGTTTGGGGAAATTGTTCCTTTGGCTGTGGTAAGGGTTTGAGAAAGATTGTGAATAGCAATAGAGACAGAAAGCAGACAAGAGTCAATCTGCTTTATTGGAACAGTGAAGGAGTGCCTGTGCCAGTTCAGATTTCAGTAAGAGAGTTCCTACGTGGTGTTTTGCTACAGATTAGGCAGCTGTGCCGAAACACCAATGCTTCCCGTCTCTCTGTCAGTTTTTAATTTCATTCCCATCGTTTTCTCATTAGAATTCGTAAATAAATCACAGGCAATAGTTGCGCTTCAACCCTTTTAAAAAAGCCTCCTCCAAGCTTCCTAGCAGAGACCCATATTACTCCAACAAGGTGTACTAGCTGGTCCCTGTCAGCACTACTATTATACTTGGCACTTCACAGCACTTCACTCTTGAGGACCACAAAGCATTTCAGACATTAATCAATTTAGCCTCACAACCCCCAGGACAAACTAGGACAGGATCATTATCCCCATTTTACAGACAGTGAATCAAGGCACAAGCAAGTTGTGCCAAGTCACAGAGACCTGAGGAAGAGCTAGAAAGCTGGTCTCTCTCCCTACAGAAGCTGGTCCAATCCAACACATTCCCTCACCCACCTTGTCTCGACAACATCCTGCGGCCCACAGAGCTACAACAACGCTACATGGAGAAACGGGAACAACCCCTGAGAGCCCTGACCCCCAGCCCGTCCTCTCCGCTCCCCTTTGGCCCCAAGTGCCAGTGAGGGCTTGGAGCTAGGAGCCGCTGCTGGGGGGAGGAGGAGTGGCGGCTCCCTGGGGGCCAGTCCTACTGCCCAGGCCGGCAGGGGAGCCGGGCGCTGGGAGAGTCAGGCGAGTCTCGCCAGGGGGATGGAGTGGCCATGGGGCGAGCCCAGAAAGGAACTCGAATACAGGGAGCGCGCGGCGAGCTCCCACCTAGGAACCAGCGAACTTCCCACGTAGCGACCCCCGCCAAGCCCAGCCGGTACCTGCAGCCGCTTCCTCCGCTCACTGGAGACGCCGCCGAGCGGGACGCGCAGACAATGAGCCGCTTTCAGACGTGGCCGAGCCCCAGCGCGGCGGGAGGAGCCGGGAAGGGGCCGGTCCGCAGGCAGCACCCCCCGTGGAGCGGGAGCAGGGGTCCCGGGGAGTCAGACGCGCGGGGGCGAAGAGGGGGGGTCGCTCGGCCCCTCCTGTCCGCGCCAGCTTGGCCCCTGACTTTCGTGTCCTGAGTCTTTATGTGTGAACACGACAAACGGCTCCGGAGCTGGGCAGGTGGCGGGAGGGAGAGTGGAAAGAAGGGGATGAGGAGAGCCACGGGGCAGGCGGCGGCGGCGGTGGGGGGCGGGGCTGGGGAGAGCCATAGGGCAGGCGGGGTGGGGGAAGGAGCTGGGCTGGGGAAAGCCATAGGGCAGGCGGGGGGAGGAGATCCACGGGACAGGCGGAGAGGGGAGAGAAGGGACGGGAGGAATGGGGCTGGCCGCTGGAGAGAACCATGGGGCAAAGGGAAGGAGCGGGGCTGGGGAGAAACGCAGGGCAGGCAGGGAGCTGAAAGGAGCCAGGCTGGGGAGAACCCTGGGAAAGAGAAGGAGCCAGGTGGGGAGCTCCAACATGGGGTGGAAGAGCACTGTTGGAATTCCCGGAGGATCTTATCCCACACCCACAGGCATGATGCAGGAGGAACCACGTTGTTCCAGTGGTACTTCTGGGGACAGGGGCGGATTTACCATGAAACAAACCATGCGCTGGCACAGGGCCCCCAAAATTGAGGACAAATTTCATTTGACAACCTGTCCCCGAGTCCGGCCAGCGGCACAGCAGGGTTTAGGCAAGCAGTCTGCCTGCATGCCATGGTCAGTGGCTCCCAGAAGGGGTCGGCTGTGTGCTGCCCCCACCCTGAGCAGCTCACAGCGACCCACTGCTCCCCTCCCCCAAGAGGCACAGAGACGTGCCAGCAGCAGGCCTAGGGCATCTCCCTGCCCGTTCTGCCTCCCTTCCTCCGTGCTGCTCCTGGAAGCAGAGGGCATGTCCCTGCAGCCCCGGGGGGGGGGGGTGTCTCCATGGCCTGCCCCTGCCCTGAGCACCGACTCCGCAGCTCCCATTGGCTGGGAACTGCGGCCATTGGCTGGGAACTGCGGCCAATGGGAGCTGCAGGGGTGGCGCCTGCGGACAGGGGCATGTGGAGGCCCCCTGTGGTCCCCACCATCTAGGAGCCACTGCCAGAGGTGGGGGGGTGTCGGTCGCTTGCACCCCAACCTCCTGCCCCAATCAAGGTACCTCACTTTATTTTCATTTACTTCCCATTACTTATAAGAGAAGGATGAAGAGAAAAAGAATGAAAAATGGAGGGGGGGAGGAGATGAGAGAATGTTCTTTTCTTGGCAGGGTCCTGAGGGTGGGGGCCCAAAATGAAGCTGCACACAGAGCCCCATTAACTCTAAATCTGCCACTGCCTGGGGAGCAGGGGAAGAGGATGTGTTGATGTGTCATTGGGCATTGTTGCATTTTCTATTATTATCTTTCCCACCTCATTGAGTAATGGGCCTATACTGTCCTTGGTCTTCATCTTGCTTCTCATGTAGTTGTAAACATTTTCTTGTTACCCTTTATGTCCCTAGCTAGTTTAATCTCGTTTTGTGCCTGCCTTTCTACTTCTATCTCTACATGCTTGTGTTGTTTTTTTAAATGCATCCTTCATAATTTAACCTAGTGTCCACTTTTTGTGGGATTCTTTTTTGAGTGTCAGCTCCTTGATGATCTCCTGATTAAGCCAGGGTGGTTTCTTACCATACCTCCTATCTTTCCAAAGCACTGGGATAGTTTGCTCTTGTTCCTTTAATAATATCTCTATAAACAACTCCCAACATTCCTAAACTCTTTTTTCCCCTTTACACTTGCTTCCCATGGGATCTACCAATTCTCTGAGTTTGCTAAAGTCTGCATTTTTGAAGTCCATTGTCTTTATTCAAATTATCAACCAGTTCCTTGCTGTTTGTTAGAATTAAATCTAGAACAGCCTCTCCCCTAGTCAGTTTCTCCACCTTTTGTTAAAAATGGTGATTAAGCTTTCTGTAACTGTTGTTCTTTGAGATGTATTTCATATGCCCATTCCACTGTAGGTGTTTGCGTGCTCCAGTACAGAGTTGTCAGAGTTTTTACTCTTAGCAGAATCTGTCAGAGTGGCCCGCGCCCCCTCTGCTGTCTTGTGCATGTTGCATAGGCATAAAGGGCTGAGCTGCCCCAGACCCCCTCAGTTCCTTCCCATTGGGATTACTCTGAAAGAGAGGGGAAGGAGGGTGGGTCGTGGAATGGACACGTGCAACACTCCTGTTTTTTCTTCAAGTGATTGCATACATCCATTCTACTGGAATTGACTCAAGCAATCCCATCTGGAAGTGGGTTCATGGTCTATTTGAACAAGGACTGGAGGACCCACTCGTCCAAATTTAGCATCATCTCTAGATTGTTGAGATTGTATAGTGGGAAGCAAACTTGTGATAGGAAGAACAGGTTGCCACTTGCCAAACATCTAATATGGGCACATGAGCCAGAAGTGCCACAGAAGCCGCTTGGGATCTAGCTAAATGACCCAATACGCTGTCCAGCAATTCCATGTTAGCCCATTGGTAACACAGGTGAATACAACCGGCTATCCATGGAAAAATCCTTTGTGTGGAAAATAGACTGCCCTTCATTCTGTCCTCAAATGCAAAAAACAATTGAGACAAAGACCAAAACACTAAAGTTCTTCTGTCTAGAGTGTGCAGTAACTCCTCTCCCTTATTACCATGAAGCTTTGGGAAGAACATTGGTATATAAATTGATATAAGAGGAGACCACTTTTGTAAGAAACCTTTAATGGGAACAAAGAAAGACTTTATCTGCGTAAAAAAACTCTGTATACGAAGGATGTGATATTAATGCCCTCAACTCCTCTACTCTCCTGGCTGATGTACTGGCTATTAAAAATGTTACCTTCATAGAAAGATGTAACAGAGAGCAGGTTGCTAGAGGCTCAAAGGGATGACCCATCAGCTTTGTTAAGACTGAGGCCTGGTCTACACTACGAGTTTAGGTTGACTTTAGCAGCGTTAAATCGAATTAAGCCTGGACACATCCACACCACGAAGCCCTTTTTTTCGACTTAAAGGGCCCTTTAAACCAGTTTCTTTACTCCACCTCCAACGAGGGGATTAGCGCTAAAATCGGCCTTTGCGGGTCGGATTTGGGGTAGCGTGGACGGAATTCAACGTTATTGGCCTCTGGGAGCTTTCCCACAGTGCTTCATTGTGACCGCTCTGGACAGCACTCTCAAATCAGATGCACTGACCAGGTAGACAGGAAAAGCCCCGCGAACTTTTGAATTTCATTTCCTGTTTGCCCAGTGTGGAGAGCACAGGTGACTATGCAGAGCTCATCAGCACAGGTAACCATGATGGAGTCCCAGGATCGCAAAAGAGCTCCAGCATGGACCGAACGGGAGGTACGGGATCTGCTCGCCATAGGGGGAGATGAATCAGTGCTAGCTGAACTCCGTAGCAGTAAACGAAATGGCAAAATATTAGAAAAGGTCTCAAAGGCCATGAAGGACAGAGGCCATAACAGGGACGCACAGCAGTGCCGCGTGAAAATTAAGGAGCTAAGGCAAGCCTACCACAAAGCCAGAGAGGCAAACGGAAGGTCTGGGGTAGAGCTGCAAACATGCCACTTCTACGCGGAGCTGCATGTGATGCTAGGGGGTGCACCCACCACTACCCCAACCATGTGCTTTGACTCTGTCAATGGAGAAACACGCAACAGGGAAGCGGGTTCGGGGTACGAGGAAGATGATGATGAAGACAATGAAGAGAGCTCACAGCAAGGAAGCGGAGAATCCGGTTTCCCCAACAGCCAGGATATGTTTATCATCGTGGACCTGGAACCAATAACCCCCGAACTCACCCAAGGCGTGCTCCCAGACCCTGAGGGCACACAAGGGACCTCTGGTGAGTGTACCTTTGTAAATATAACACATGGTTTAAAAGCAAGCGTGTTTAATGATTAGTGATTAATTTGCCCTGGCAATCGCGGCCAGTACAGCTACTGGAAAAGTCTGTTAACATGTATGGGGATGGAGTGGAAATCCTCCAGGGACATCTCCAGAAAGCTCTCCTTCATGTACTCCCAAAGCTTTTGCAAAAGGTTTCTGGGGAGGGCTTCCTTATCCTGTCCGCGATGGTAGGACACTTTACCACGCCAGGCCAGTAGCAGGTAGTCTGGAATCATTGCATAACAAAGCATGGCAGCGTATGGTCCCGGTGTTTGCTGGCATGCAGACAACATCCATTCCTTATCTCTCTTTATTATCATCAGGAGAGTGATATCATTCACAGTCACCTGGTTGAAATGGGGTGATTTTATTAAGGGGACATTCAGAGGTGCCCGTTCCTGCTCGGCTGAACAGAAATGTTCCCCGCTGTTAAGCCACGCAGTGGGGCGGGGGGGGGGAGGGGGGGAGGGGTTATCCCAGAGAAATTGGTGGGGTGGGGGGGGGGGGGGGGTAGTTGGGTTTGTGCTGCATGTTAACCCGGAAACCCCAGCCCCTCCTTTTACACTGCAAACCCATTTTAAATGGCCAACCCAATGGGTCCTTGGTATGGGAAATGAGAGCGCTCTGGTTTGAAACCATTCCCACATGTTATGAAGGTTAAAAAAGCCAAAAGACTGTGGCTTACCATGACTGCCTGCAAGCTGAATTCTGTTCTCTGGCATTGCGTGAGTGATCTCTCACACCAAACCGGCAGGCCCTCAGTATAAGAGGAAAAATGCGACCTTGTAACGAAAGCACATGTGCTGTGTAATGTGAACAGCAAAATTTAATGTGAAAGAGTGTATCCATTGTTCTCTAAAATGTGTCTTTTTTAACCACCTCTCCCTTCTCCTCCACCAGCTGCAAATGTTTCTCCTTCACAGAGGCTAGCGAAGATTAGAAGGAGAAAATGGCGGACTTGGGATGATATGTTCACAGAACTCCAGATGTCCTCCCTCGCTGAAAGAGCACAGCAGAATGCGTGGAGGCAGTCAATGTCACAGTGCAAAAAAGCACAATATGAACAAGAGGAGAGGTGGCGGGATGAATCGCGGGCTGAACAGAGCAAGTGGTGGGCTGAAGATGATAGGTGGTGTCAGCTTGCAGACAGAAGGCAAGAGTCGATGCTCTGGCTGCTGGAGCATCAAACTGATATGCTCCAGCGTATGGTTGAGCTGCAGGAAAGGCAGCAGGAGCAGAGACCACCGCTACAACCCCTGTGTAACCAACAGCCCTCCTCCCCAAGTCTCATTGCCTCCTCACCCAGATGCCCAAGAACATGGTGAGGGGGGCCTCCGGCCACCCAGTCACTCTACCCCAGATGATTGCCCGAGCATTGGAAGGCTGGCCTTCAATAAGTGTTAAAGTTTTAAAATTTTAAACTGCAGTGTGTCCTTTTCCTTCCCTCCTCCCCCACCCATCCCGGGCTACCTTAGCAATTATCCCCCTAGTTGTGTGAGGAATTAATAAAGAATGCATGAATGAGAAGTAACAATGACTTTATTGCCTCTGCAAGCAGTGCTCGAAGGAGGGAGGGGAGGGTGGTTGGTTTACAGGGAAGTAGAGTGAACCGGCGGGGGGAGGGGGGGGGGAGAGGGTTCATCAAGGAGAAACAAACAGAAGTTTCACATCGTAGCCTGGCCAGTCACAAAACTGGTTTTCAAAGCTTCTCTGATGCACACCGCGCCCTGCTGTACTCTTCTAACCGCCCTGGTGTCTGGCTGCGCGTAATCAGCGGCCAGGCGATTTGCCTCAACCTCCCACCCCGCCATAAATGTCTCCCCCTTACTCTCATAGATATTGTGGAGCGCACAACAAGCAGCAATAACAATAGGGATATTGGTTTCGCTGAGGTCTATCCGAGTCAATAAGCTGCGCCAGCGCGCTTTTAAACGTCAAATGCACATTCCACCACCATTCGGCACTTGCTCAGCCTATAGTTGAACAGGTCCTGACTACTGTCCAGGCTGCCTGTGTACGGCTTCATGAGCCATGGCATTAAGGGGTAGGCTGGGTCCCCAAGTATAACGATAGGCGTTTCAACATCCCCAACGGTTATTTTCTGGTCCAGGAAGAAAGTCCCTTCCTCCAGCTTTCGAAACAGACCAGAGTGCCTGAAGACGCGAGCATCATGTACCTTTCCCGGCCATCCCACGTTGACGTTAGTGAAACGTCCCTTGTGATCCACCAGGGCTTGCAGCAGCATTGAAAAGTATCCCTTGCGGTTTATGTACTCGGTGGGGCTTGGTGCTCCGGTGCCAAGATAGGGATATGGGTTCCATCTATCGCCCCACCACAGTTTGGGAATCCCATTGCAGCAAAGCCATCCACTATGACCTGCATGTTTCCCAGAGTCATTACCCTTGATATCACCAGGTCTTTGATTGCCCTGGCATCTTGAATCACAGCAGCCCCCACAGTAGATTTGCCCACTCCAAATTGATTCCCGACTGAGCGGTAGCTGTCTGGCGTTGCAAGCTTCCACAGGGCTATTGCCACTCGCTTCTCAACTGTGAGGGCTGCTCTCATCCTGGTATTCTGGCGCTTCAGGGCAGGGGAAAGAAAGCAAGTCACAAAGTTCCATGAAAGTGCCCTTACGCATGCGAAAGTTTCGCAGCCACTGGGAATCGTCCCACACCTGCAACACGATGCGGTCCCACAAGTCTGTGCTTGTTTCCCGGGCCCAGAATCGGCATTCCATGCCATGAACCTGCCCCAGTAACACCATGATTTGCACATTGCTGGGGCCCGTACTTTGTGAGAGGTCTATGTCCATGTCAATTTCCTCATCACTCTCGTCGCCGCGTTGCAATCACCTCCTTGGCTGGTCCTGGTTTTGCTTTGGCATGTCCTGGCTCTGCATATACTCCAGGACAATGCGCGTGGTGTTCATAATTGCCGCGGTGATCTGAGTGGGCTCCATGATCCCAGTGCTATGGCGTCTGGTCTGAAAAAAGGTGTGAAACTGACGGAGGGAGGGGCGACTGATGACAGGGCGTACAGGTACAGGGAATTAAAATCAACAAAGGTGGCTGTGCATCAGGGAGAAACACAAACAACTGTCACACAGAATGGCCCCCCCAAAGATTGAACTCAAAACCCTGGGTTTAGCAGGCCATTGATTTCACAGAGGGAGGGGGAAGCAAATGAATACAGAACAAATCTGGTCCATCTATTTTTTACATCTTAAGCTGGCAGCAGACGGTGCAGCATGACTGATAGCCATCGGCATCTTCTGGGTGCTTGGCAGAAAATGATGTACTACGATTGATAGCCATCATCGTCAAGAATCAGATGCCCAGAGTGGAAAGTTTGGTGCAGTATTTCTTAGAGGAATCTGCTGAAGAACTTTCCCAGGTGCCTCTGATTGTAGTCACTGAGGAGTACGACGACGACGACAGATACCAATCGTAATACACCATTCACTGCTAAAAGGCAAGGAGCTGCTGCTGTGTAGCAATGCAGCCCCACGTCTGCCAGCACCCAGATAGCCGATGAGGGCTACCAGTCATGCTGCACCGTCTACTGCCAAAAGGCAATTAGCTGCTGCTGTGTAGCAATGCAGTACCACGTCTGCCAGCACCCAGATGACATATGGTGACGCTGAGCTGAGCGGGCTCCACGCTTGCCGTGGTATGTTGTCTGCACAGGTAACCCAGGTAAAAAGGCGCGAATCAATTTTCTGCCGTTGCTCTGATGGTGGGGGAAGGGCCTGACGACATGTACCCAGAACCCCCCGCGACACTGTTTTTGCATCATCAGGCATTGGGATCTCAACCCAGAATTCCAATGGGCGGCAGAGACTGCGGGAACTGTGGGATAGCTACCCACAGTGCAACGCTCCGGAAGTCGACACTAGCCTTGGTACTGTGGACGCGGTCCGCCGACTTCATGCACTTAGAGCATTTTATGTGGGGACACACACAATCGACTGTATAAAACCAATATCTATAAAACCGGCTTCTATAAATTCGACCTAATTTCGTAGTGTGGACATACCCTAAGTTCAGTCTCCATGGTGGAGTAGGGCTCTGTACAAGTGGAAACATCCTGTCCAAGCTGAGACGTTATCTGATTAAAATATGACCATATCGATCATTGGTGCAGCCACTGTTATTTATTTGCAACAAATCTGATTCAAAATGTGGCATGTAAGATGTCTATGAAAAGGTTATGATTATGCTATCTGCATGCATGTATCAGTTTTGTATTTGAAGTTATAAGTATTGGCTCTATACCTGAATTTCAAATGTTTGCTCCTGGAGTAATGCCCCACACGGTATTTAGCTTGCACATCTTGGAGGGACTATTCAAATTAAATGGCTTATCAAGAAACAGTTAACTAACAATGGACTATGGGAGACGCCAATCTACACTGAATGGACTGTCCTGCAAATGTACTGTCTGAAGTATAGGTAATGGCTTCCTGCTATAACTAAGCAAAATCAGGCATGACAGGTGACTTGCCCATGTCACTCAAAACTCCCATCTTTTACCTGTAATTTTCCACTAGCTGTGCTAAGGGCTTTGTTTAAAACAATGGGTTTCCCTCCACATGGCAGAAGCTATAAAAGGTCCTGGAAACACCTCCATTTTGCCTCTTTCCTGCTCAAACCTCTAAACTATGAACTTATACTAATGGAAGCATTCTAACTAAGGGACTGAGGTCCTTCCAATGATTTGAAAGCAACCAGAAACTTATCAAGGCAGCAGTTTATTCCATCACTGCTACAAGCCTAAACCAAAAACTTTGCAAGTTACAGTATGTATTTAATTCCTTTAATCAATTTTAACTCACCTTTCTTTCTTTTTATAAATAAACTTTAACATTTTAAATACTAAAGGACTGGCATCAGCGTAATTTTTGGGTAAGATCTAAGTTATATATTGACCTGGGAGTGTAGCTGGTCCTTTGGGATCAAAAGAACAAAGTGAATTACCAAGTAAAATAAAATAAAACATGCAAGTCTGAGTCTAATACAGTAAGAAAACTGAATACAAACAAAATCTCACCCTCAGTGGTGTTCCAGTAAGTTTCCTTAGTTACTGTCCTTTGTTCCAGTTTCTTTCAGGTATCCCTGGGGGTGGAGAGGCTATCTTTTTAGCCATCTGAAGACAAAATGGAGGGGTCTCCCAGGGGTTTAAATAGACTTTCTCTTGTGGGTGGAGACCCCCTCCTCTCTCCTATGCAAAGTCCAGCTCCAAGATGGAGTTTTGGAGTCACATGGGCAAGTCACATGTCCATGCGTGACTCAGTTTTTACAGGCAGCAGCCATTGTTTACATGCTACCGTGAACATCCTCAGGTAGACTTCTTATGTGGATTGGAGCCTTCCAAGATTCATTGTCCTTTAAGTGTTTCTTGATTGGGCACTTAATTTGCACATTCCTTTCTCAAGAAGCTGACCAAATGCTTTACTAAGACTACTTAGAAATCAAGCAAGTACACAGCCAATATTCCTAACTTTGAATACAACAATGACACATGCATACAAATAGGATGAATAGATTCAGTAGATCATAACCTTTACAGAGTTATGTTACATGGCATATTTAGCATAAAACATATGCTAAATATGCCAGTTATGTCATATATATATACATTCATAAGCATAGTTCCATGAAGCCTTATGGGGTGCACTGTCACAGACATACCTACTGAGGTCAGGAGACAGCCTGATCAGCATCTGGGACTCATAAAAAGGCAGAGAACAGAGTTTGGTAGAGAAACCACATGGAGGCCCTGAAGTAGTGTCTGGAAAAAGCAGGGGACTTCACTGAAGCAGCCTGGGAGTCAAGGCTCTCTGCCAAAGCAGGGAACGCTGGAAGGTAGTCCAGAGAAACTGAGACTCTGAGAGGACTCAGTGCTCTATCCCAAAGCAGAGAGACTTACAGGTAGCCCAGAAGAAGCTGAGAACTAAGAGGAGACCAAGTAGGCAGGGGCATCCCTAGAGGGTGTGGGACCCAGGACATAGGCGCCGAGTTTCTATCTGCCAGAAGGTGCTCCCCCCATCTCCGCCCAGGCCCCAACCCCACTCCATCCCTTTCCCCAAGGCTCCACCCCCGCCCCTTTCCACCCTCTCCCCAGAGTGCACAGCGCCCTCGCTCCTCCCCCCTCCCACCCAGCACCTTCAGACGAAACAGCTGATCAGTGGTAGGTGCTGGGAGGGAGGAGGTGCTGATCGGTGGGGCCCGCCGGCGGGCAGAAGGTGCTGGGCGGAGGGGGAGGTTGGTAGGGGGGCTTCTCCTCGCTCATCCCCCCGCCCACCTCCTGCATCACCTCCCCGTCCACCTCCTCACAAAGTGCGGGGCCTGGGGCAGTCGCTCTGATTAGCCATACCCTAGGGACAGCTCTGCAAGCAGGGAAGACCAAGAAGCCCCAGTTCAGTTTTCCCACTCACCAAAAGTTGTTCACTTGACATGGTCTTCACCAAGCACTGCTCTCTCTCCAGTCCCTCTGCTGCTGAGATCCTCCCTCGCCAGCCATGTGGCCTCTTGTTGCACCACCCATCTCCCCCCTTCCTCACACACCATCACTCTGTCTTTCTGTGACTTCCAGTCCATCAGCACTAACTTCTTGTCCGCTCTCAGTCCGTTCCTCCCTGCCATTGATATGGTTGTTGATTCTCTCCATGCTTCACTCCTGCCTCCATTTCTCTCTCTGCATAGGATCTTGCTGATTTCTTCCAAGAGAAAACTGGCAAAATAAGATGCGATGTATGATCCCCTACAACTCTTGTCTCCCTCTCCCAGGTCATAGACGGAGAAATTTCTCATCTGCTCTCCTCCTCTAACCTCTCTACTTGCCCCAGTGACTCCAGCCCATCTCCTAAACTCCCTCATGCCCCCTTCCATTTGCTAACTTACTCTTCTCCTTAATCTCTCACTCACCTTACAATACAAGTACACTTTAGTCTCATCTTTAATAAATAAAAATAAACAGCCTTGACCCCACTTGCCTCTCCTCCTCTAACCCCTTTACTTGCCCCATTTCCCCTCTCCTTTTCACCTCAAAGCTCACTGAAAGCACTGTTTTGTTACCAGATTTGCCCGTTACTTTGGGGTACACTCATTTATTATGGTTACTCTTCTGGGGGGGGGAGGTTCTGTAATTCTATCAATGTACTGCTTATGTCACTTGTGTTCCAATACAGAGCTCTACTTCTGCAAGTTCCCTCCCAATGAAGCTATCCTGCAGGACCTAGGTTCCCCAGGGCTGGGTTCTTCCAACCCCAGAATTAGATGAACAGACACCCATACACATTAACAGAGTGCGTAGGAGTGGACCGGGTTAATCTCCACTCGCAAGCTGACCCCTTATCTGTCCCTGGACTCAGTAGGCCGGGTCGAACAGCACCTCCAAGTTGTCACCCTAATATGCCCTGGGCACCACACTGAAATAGAATACGCCTGAGCAGGCTGGGTCGAGCAGCACTTCCAAGCTGCCACCCTCATATGCCCCAGGGTCAGCACATCCCTATCCCTACTTTCACGTTACAATTGTTCTGGCAGTAACCCACTTGATGAGCAAACCCACAGGATTTTTGGGCGCTGCAGGGATCTTTAGCTTAGTTACGAGGAGCGTTGCTGCAGCGCGAATGAGGAAGCCAAAAAACAGCCGTGAGGGGGGAGAAGCAGCCAGCTTAACCATAAAGTTATTTATTGCCAGGTAATAACCAAAGGGAAGCCAAACAAACAAAACAGTTATAATATTAAATCTAACTTAAATTTGATTATAAATGTCAGATTTAGAAAACTATAACTGATCACACAAGTCAGGGTCAGAAGGCGAGAGAGAGAGAGAGGTGGTGGTAGCTGAGGGTCCGGAGTGCTGGAGACAGGCAGAGCCCCCAGCACGATCAGTCAGGAGATGAAGAAGTTCCAATGGAACTGATGCAGATTTTGGATCCAGGCATCAGAACACTTACTTGAGCATGGGTAGGGATTTTTGTAGGGAAAGAACAATGGTTCAAGGGCGAATACGAGATCTGTTTATGGGTAAACTGATGGCCTAAGGGAGCAGGGCTGGCTCTAGACACCAGCAAACCAAGCACGTGCTTGGGGCAGCATATTTTCAAGGGCAGCATTCTGGCCGTCTTTTTTTTTTCCTTTTTCTTCTGGTGGCAAAAGCCTAGAGCCGGCCCTGGCATCAGCAGTGTGTCGTGCATGTGGGGCACCCTGGGGCCGCTGCGCTTCGCGCCGCGGGAGAGCAACACCACACCTTGTGGCTGGGCCAGGCCGGCTCTGAGCGGGGGACACTCGGGCTGGGGGACACTCCATAGGGCACATGGAGCTGCCCCCCAGCGCCGCAGCCGGGACTGGGCGAAGCAGCCCGAGCCGCCCAGGGACTGCAGCAGGGCGGCCAGAAGCAGCAGCAGCAGCGGGGCCATAGAGGGCGGGGCGCTGCCGTGCAGGGCCCGCGTCTAGGGTGACCAGACAGCAAGTGTGAAAAATTGGGACGGGGGTGGGGGGTAATAGGAGCCTATATAAGAAAAAGACCCCAAAATCGGGACTGTCCCTATAAAATCGGGACATCTGGTCACCCTACCCGCGTCCCGCTCTCCAGGGCTCCGCTTCCTCTGGGGCTATCCTGCCCCAGCTCCTCAGCCCTCTGCCGGGTGATCCAACGGTTCTGCCCTCCTGGGTCCCGGACGGTCCTGAAGGCGGGAGCCCTGGCTGGAGGACCCTGGGCTGAGGCGCGGCCCGGAAGCCCCTCTGCTTACCCTGACCCTGCCAGCGCCGGACCAGCTGGAGGAGAGGGGGGAGCGGGTGGAGTCAGCACTGGTGGGGGGGAGCCCAGGGGTGCGGGGTGGAGAGGCCAAGGGAAGAGCCCAGGGCTGGGGTGGCAGGGAGGATGAGAGCCCAGGGCTGGGGCGGGCAGCCAAAATTTTTTTTGCTTGGGGCAGCAAAAAACCTAGAGCCGGCCCTGTAAGGGAGTATACCAAAGTTGTTTTGTTCAGGCTAGACAATAGGAACTGATCATTCCTGGCTATGGGTGGTGTTCCTTCCAGGGAGCTCACAATGCAGTTACGCAGCTTCAGTATTTTAGATACCAATAGAAGATTACTAGAATTGGTCTGATAACCACTGAGCTGGGTGTGTGCAGGCATGGGTTCATTAACATCTGGAGCAGAGATCCCCCATCATGCAGTGCTTCCCTGCTTTTCTGGTCCCAGAGTTCCATGCAGTTCTTGCCTTGGAATCTCTGTTCGCTAATGGGGATGCCTCCCTGTCCCACCTTAGATGCAAATGAGGCTAGGGGAGTTTCTGTAATCCTGTTACCCTTGTCCGGAGGGGTTTAGGTGTGTCTCCCACTGCCTTTTCATTGCTTTTTGTAAATCTTCCTTCTGATCGGCTTTGGGGGGAGGAAGGTCTTTTGTGAGTCAGGCAGGCTGGGTACTGCACCCTGGTTCCCCAAGAACAAAGAGCTAATAGGTAACAGTTTACAATCACTGTCTGAAATTCCTTTCTTCCAATTCCATCCTAGACCCTCTCTGGCCTGACTTCAGCCTAACTTAGCACTCCACTGAATCCCTTTTCCAGTATGACAGAATATAGCCGTGTTTAACCCTACACACTATTGTAATAATTTTTGCATGAAGCATGTCTTTTAAGGTATCATATGAAACTCATAATGTGCTGGGCACTATTATTCTGATACTGTGTGGCAACACTGTATGTAAAGATGTAAGATTTCCCTGTATGATGTTCTTAACACATGTTCCAAGCCCCACAGCTCTGCCCAAACTGAGGTTGGCAAACATCTGTCCTAAACAAAGGAATGTCTGTTCTGCTTAATTTGCATTTAAGTAGTAAACAGTCATCAAGCAGGAAGGGAAACAAAGAAAACTCATACAGGTGAGAAAAACCCATCAGGGAACATCCTTCCACATAGGCTGTCTCCTGGTGCCCAGCTGGAAATGTTTTTCAAGAGAGAAACTGAAACTATAAAAAGGAGGGTAAAACACCCTAAGGACACCCCCCTCTCTCTTCCTGCCCATTGCATTCACGCCACCTGAAACAACAAAGGAAGCATTTGTTCGTCTCTGGGGGAGGGATCCTGACTGACATGTTCTGGTCAGAAAGACTGCTGAAAGCATGTGGTAAGAAACTTTGCTTGAATCTGATACAGTTTATTAGTTAGGTTTTATTAAACATCTTATCTTTGTTTTTCTTGTATATGCCTCATTACTTACACTCACTTAAAATCTACCTCTTTGCAGTTAATAAACTTGGTTTACTGTTTTATCTTATCCAGTGTGTTTAAACTGAAGTGCCTGAATAACCATTTGAGATAATAAGCTGATATAGTATTTCTGGACTTAAAATATTTTGTACTGTCCAGGAGAGGGCTGGAGAGTACAGGACATATTTCTAGGGGTGTTGGGGTCACCCTGCAGTACATCCAAGGCTGGTGAGAGCCAGAATGTAACCCAAGTGTGGCTGGCAGGCTGCTGTTACAGACAGACACTCAGGGGGTGGCTTGCATGCTGGAAGGCTGTTTGAGAGTGGCCCAGGTGGGAACTACTTCAGCAAGACATTGTAAGGCACCCAAGAGTTCAGGGAAAGGGTGACATACCTGCTCTTTAGTCTGGATTGTACCCTGGTATGTCAGGTTCCCGGATACCCTTTTGCTAGCCAAAGTGCAGAACCAGTATTCCACCCTCATTCTCCTCTCCACTCAGACCTCTCTAGGTCCTCAAATCCAGGCTATATCTAAGTCTTGCTGATTCTTTCTGCATAACATCTAACATATGGTCTTTCTTATCGATTCACACAGCTAAAACTCTTACCAGTCCTGCATCTTGATTACTGAAACATCCTTTCCTCTGGCCTTGACAAATGCAATCTTGCCCTGCTCATCTCCATTCAGAATGCTGTTGCTTTGACCCTGTAACTACTCTCTTTGAATCCCTCCACTGACTCCCCCTTCTCTATTGCACCAAACATAAGCTGCTTATATTCACTTTCAAGGCTTTTAATGGCCTATGCTCATCCTAGCTATCATTTCTAATTCACGATCAAGATGTTGACTGTCTCCTCTAATTGGCCATTTATACCTCCCTCCATCGCCACTTGTTACATTTTCAGGCAAACACCTTCATGCTCTCCCCACCCCATGATGTTCCTCATGCTTGAGAGATGCCTCCAGTAAATAGTCATAAACCGCTTTTAACTTCCTCCTTAAAAGACTCTCCTTTGCCATGATGCCAACAAACAATGGCTGCACTATTGGTGAACTGCTACCACTGCCTATCACGCTGGCCAGTACAGTCTCACTGTTTCCTTGCATTCATCTATCTGTTAGTATCCATTTGTCAATTATCATACTTTAAATTGTACTTTTGGTTAGGGACAGTCCTTTTGTCCTGTGCTTGTACAGCACCAACCACAATAGGGTCCTGGTCTATGACTAGGTGCTATGGTAATACAAATAAATAATAAAGTCCCAAAATGATAATTAATGTTCCCACATCAACTTTAAGTCTGCCCATCATCCAATGAAAAAATGACACCTAATATTGCATTTTCAAAATATCTGGCATTTAATAAAACCTAATTCACATCTGTCCTCAAAACAAAGGAGCAACACAGAAAGTGACAGGACTGTTGCCTGTTCATGATTTTGGAACATGTATCAGGTCAATGAAAGCATACGTGGAACCACAAACTCTTGGGAAGTGTGCCTTTGCCTCTTCCCCATTCTTTTAAAATCTCTCCCCTCCCATTTTCACTCCTCAACACAGTGAAAGGCTTGATAGAACTTCAGTTTTCGGAACTGATTAGTGGTGCCCTTATATACAAAACTAAGACAGTACAAGTAGTTTACACAATTATTGTTACCATGTGGCTTTCAATTATTATATTGTGTATTTTAGCCAAATTAAAAGCATATCTGATCAGCCAAAGGTGGTATAGATTTCAGCAGAACAGGTGCCATATTGGCTTGCATGGCTTTTGAAATGCAGTCATATTGCAAAAGATAACATTCTTCTTGAACTGTCAAAAACGTGAGAGCACACAATCCCAAAGCAGTGCTCTCTCACAGCAACGAGAGGGCTACTAAATACAAAGAAATAAAAATGTCCAGACACTCTAGTCTGTTGTAGCATTAACAGAACATGATCCAGAATGTAACTTACGAAGTTCCCCATCTTCAGAAATACAAGAATTCTAAAGAGAATGAAAATTAAGTAGACTCTCTTATCCTAAGTCTCTTTAAAGTCATTTCAGGTATTTTCTCAGGACTGGTGCTGTTTATAAGAGGAAACTGGCAACACTGGTATTGTGGTCAGCACCTGATTCTGGAACACGAAGATTTTTATCCTGTCAAACACCCAAAGAAAGATAAGTAGGATACTAACATACTGGATCCAGGCAAATTTGATCATTTCCCAGAAACCTGGCTGATATGTAGTAGGAGTCAAGGAGCATTACATAAGAAGCATCTGAAACTTCTATTACACCAACAAAACTTGAAAACTTAAAATTAAATGCAGCACAACTGAATAGATGTATGTATGTATATCTAGAGAAGGAAGAGGTTAGAAATAAATCGAGAAAAAAAATTGGACTAAGGGAATTGAACATCCTTTTCATAAGAGAACCACTAGAAGATGGAGCCATAACAGCTAGAACAGGTTTCTAAAACTGCATTAATGTTCCGAGCACAAGTTGCTGCACCTTAGGATCTACATATTTACCAAGAAAAGTTTAGTAACCTTTCCACTCCTTTGATATTACATACAGATGAAGTGGGACAGACACTGTATTTTAAGTGCAGAACATTGTTAAATACCTTGTTACCTCACTGGAGTTCACACAACTGCTAAAGGATATAAAATAACTTCCACTGGGTAACGGATAGTGGCATTAATCACAAATGGCGCATCTGCTGCTCTTCCTACCAACCAAACAGGGTTGGAATCAGAAAGAACTGTTGTTACTGCAATGAAAAAAGAATGAAAGTTCTTAAGGGGCCTTTCAAACTGACACCGAAAACACAAATCCTCAGAGAACAGCCACCAAACATTGTTATATGTAGTCACATATAAACTGTCCTGGGATTGGTAGCCATTAGTTCAGACTTACCATTTCTATCTTGATATGCTGCAATGATGTTAGTGAGATCGTAGTCACTTGCAAAAGGGCTGGTGCCATTGATCACAGATACCTGTTACACAAGGTGATACTTTAATGCCAATATAAAACCTTCATGCCCCACTCTCCAGAAAGTTGCTTTTACCCAATTTTTTTTTACACAAAGTGGTTCTGTCTGTAAAGATAAATAATCCCAGTCCTTGGTCTGAATGGCTTGGAAGCCACAGGACCTTCTCCCACCCTCCAGCTCAGCAAGCACACCTTAGTTTAGAAATTCTGGGTAGGGGTAATTCTGGTCATCACTGATGCAGAAAGAGTAATGAGAAGAAAAAGGGAGACAGGTTCTCCTCACATTGTATCTGATGTCTACTCCACAATGGCTAAGTGACTGCCTCTGGTGCAATTTCAGGTCTCCGTTCACATAAAGCTGGGACCCTGGAATAGGGGAGGACGACTGGATAAAAGCCATGCTCTGCATCACAAATGTTGACATCCTCTGAAACAGTGAACAGTAGATACAACCGAATATAGTGAAACTTTCCAAAAAAATTCTACCTTTATAAGTCTGGAGAATTTTTGTATGGGTTTTATTTTACATCTTCTTAGCTCTTAAATTTTAGTGTCAGATAATTTTAGACATGAGGCTTCAGAGATTCCAAGGTCAGAAGGGACCATTGTGATCATCTTTTAGTCTGACCTCCTGTATAAACACAGTCCATAGAACTTCCCCCCAAATAGTTTCTACAGCATATCTTTTAGAAAAAAAAACATCCAATCTTGATTTAAAATGGTCAGGGAGGAAGAATTTACCATGACCCTTGGTAAATTGGTCCAATGGTTAATTACCCTCACTATTAAAAAATTACACCTTATTTCCAG
This sequence comes from Trachemys scripta elegans, assembly GCF_013100865.1. Classification (NCBI taxonomy): domain Eukaryota; kingdom Metazoa; phylum Chordata; order Testudines; family Emydidae; genus Trachemys; species Trachemys scripta. Next base: position 1,284,658 of record NC_048310.1, read on the forward strand.
TCTGGATTTGTCTAGCTTCACCTTTCAGCCACTGGATTGTGTTGTACCTTCTTCTGCTAGATTGAAGAACCCATTATTAAATATTTGTTCTCCGGGTAGATGCTTATAGACTGTAATTAAGTCACCCCTTAACCTTCTCTTTGATAAACTAAATAGACTGAACTCTTTGAATCTGGCACTATATGGTACATTTTCTAATTCTTTAATCATTGGGTTCTTCTCTCCAATTTATCAACATCCTTCCTGAATTGTGGGCACCAGAACTGGCCACAGCACTTCAGCAGTCACATCAGTGCCAAATACAAAGGTACAATAACCTCTCTACTCCTACTCGAGTATTCCTCTCTTTATGCACCCCAGGATCACATTAGCAGATTTGGCCACAGTGTCACATTTGCAGCTTATTTCCAGCTTATTATCCACCATGACCCTCAAATCTCTTTCAGAGTCACAATTCCCAGGATAGAGTCCCCCATCCTGTAAGTATGGTCTTCACTCTTTGTTCCTAGATGAATACATTTACATTTAGCCATATTAAAACATATCCTGTTTGCTTGCACCCAGTTTACCAAGTGCTCCCTCAATTTTTGTGTCATCTGAAAACTTTATCAGTGATGATGTTTTCTTTAAGATCATTGATAAAAAAAATATTAAATAGCGTGTAGACAAGAACCGATCCCTGCGGGACTTTACTGGAAACACACCCGCCCAATGACAATTCCCTGTTCACAATTACATTTTGAATCCTATCAGTTAGCCAGATTTTAATCCATTTACTGTGTGCCATGGTTCTTTTTATATCATTTTAGTTTTTTAATCAAAATGTCATGAAGTACCAACTCAAATGCCTTACAGAAAACTATATGAATGTGTTTATTTGGTTATTAGAAGTTAACTACCTTAACTGCTACTTAAACTAGTTTATAGAAGCCCCACAGAATTCTACGTCACACCAGGGAATCCAACATTTTATAGCTGATGAAAAAGACAAACATTTGGCAATCTGACATAGTGGAAACCCAATGATTAAGCAAATGTAAATTCATCTGAGATAAATACTTTAAAAATGCTCATCATGGGATATGCATGCTGAGAAGCAGGAATTCCTACCCAAAGGGTGAGCTGAAGTAGATGGCTCCTTGGCCCTTTTTGGCCATGTAACCTACTGGAAGGTTCCTACACTAATTTATTATAAGGGCAAAGCACAAAGAATTTCAGAACCTTCCACATATTAATAATTGCCCCAAACCCCCCAACCTTTGTTAACATACAATTAAGGTTGACTGGTAGCGCACCTATACTTAAACCGCTGAAAATAAGGAAATATAAAGTTATGGTAAAGGACTCCCAGGCCGCGCTGCTACGCAAGCTTAAGTCTTCTTCTCTGCAGTTGGCAATAAGCACCAGAAAAAAACAAAATCTGACCTATCCCTAACAAAATATGCCATTTCCTGTGTCGTCTTGTGTCCAACACAATGCTTTACAATTATTCCTCATCTTAACACCTACTGAAACCTCACTGTGGCAGGTGTATCCTTCACCTGATCTAAGGATTAGTTCCAGCAAGTTGCCAAAGCTTGTTCTCCCATTTCAGGAGAGGTGCATGTGCAGGAACAGGTGCAACTAGAGAAACGAGAGATCTCTTTTTTTTCTGGACTGTGATATGCTGGAGGTTCAAGTAGATCACAATGGACACTTGGCTCTAAAATCTAAGAACATATGAAAAAGTGGTAAGAATATTTGCTAAAATGGCTGCCACTGTCACCCCTAGAGGCTGACATTTCACTAGGTATGGCAAGAAGATAAGGGAATGTAAGTATGTAGCATCCTTTTCTAACAAACTCTTGCATATTCTCAGTGCCCACCAGAACCCCATAGCTACACTGGCATTCACACAGTGCCATGCATTCTTTCTGTCCCCTGCACTGTACTACTGCCTTGGAGAGTTCAAGCAGTCTGGTGACATACGCACCATAAAGCTCAGTCAGGAGTAACCAAAGGTGATGTCCCTTTGTTTGGAAAGTAGGAAAAAAATCAAACATTGATTTAGTTAGTCCTGACATACAGCAGACTTAATAAAAATGTAAATAATGATCTTTTTTATTATCTATTACATTATTGCTACAGGAATGTCACACTGGGCACTCAAATAGCATTGCGATAGGGCCACCTCATTAACAGAATCTGAGCTACTCACATGTAATTGGTAGGAGAAAGTCAGAATTAGCTGGACAGCAAGTACTTGTTCTGTAGATTGTAGAGGAAGCTCTAATTTAAAATGTAATTGGTCCATTTTGCCATCATGATTCTTGTCTTCTTCTCTAGTCTATAAGATACAAGAACTTTATCAGAAATCCATGGCTTGGTAATGGTCTCTCATTACAGGCAGATATCTGGAAGTTAATTACAGCAAGCAGACACTAAAAAAAGAATCTCAAGATGAACAGACTACATGTGCAGGGGGAAAAAAAGATATATCCTTATAATGCTACATCCATTTTGCTAAGCATCCATTTTGCCTTGAACTCACAACAAGCAGACTAGCGAAATGACAGGACTCTACAGTTCAATGTTCGGTTCATTAATGATCTGGATGATGGGATGGACTGCACCCTCAGCAAGTTCGCAGATGACATTAAGCTGGGGGGAAGAGGTAGATATGCTGGAGGGTAGGGATAGGGTCCAGAGTGACCTAGAAAAATTGGAGGATTGGGCCAAAAGAAATCCAATGAGGTTCAACAAGGACCAGTGCAGAGTCCTACACTTAGGATGGAAGAATCTGACCATGGCTGACTAAGCTGCAGCTCTTCAGAAAAGGACTTGGGGATTACAGTGCACAAGAAGCTGGATACGAGTCAACAGTGTGCCCTTGCTGCCAAGAAGGCTAATGGTATATTGGGCTGCATTAGTAGAAGCGCTGCCAGGGGCTCAAGGGAAGAGATTATTTCCCTCTATTTGGCACTGGTGAGGTCACATCTGGAATACTGCATCCAGTTTTGGGCCCCCTATTACAGAAAGGATGTGAACAAATTGGAGAGAGTCCAGCGGAGGACAACGAAAATGATTAGAGAGCTGGGGCACATGACTTATGAGGAGAGGCTGAGGGAATTGGGGTTATTTAAGTCTGCAGAAGAGAAGAGTGAGGGGGATTTGATAGCAGCCTTCAACTACCTGAAGGGGGGTTCCAAAGAGGATGGAGCTAAGCTGTTCTCAGTGGTGGCAGATGACAGAACAAGAAGCAATGGTCTTAAGTTGCAGTGGGGGAGGTCTAGGTTGGATATTAGGAAACACTATTTCACTAGGAGGGTGGTGAAGCACTGGAATGGGTTATTTAGGGAGGTGGTGGAATCTCCATCCTTAGAGGTTTTTAAGGCCCGGCTTGACAAAGCCCTGGCTGGGATGATTTAGTTGAGGTTGGTCCTGCTTTGAACAAGGGGTTGGACTAGATGACCTCCTGAGGTCTCTTCCAACCCTAATTTTCTATGTTCTCACAAGACTGTCAGGTAGAACAGTTTGCCACTGAAATCAGAACAAGGCACTTGGGCACTACTATCAAGAGGTTAGAAGCTGAAACCACTATCAAATAGCCAACCAAAAGACACTCTACACAATCCCTTGTGACATTTCTTTTTTAGATCTCTTCCAGTGTCTATTTTCCCTTCGACACTGTGTCTATTTCTCTACTTGCAGAGAAAATCTCTTCCAGTGTTTATTTTCCCTTTATCCAATGCAGCTATTTGTTCAGCATTCTCCATTCATTCTCTCTTTAATGTTTTTCTAATTATATCTTACCAGCTTATTTTAGCTCTGTACCTCCTTCCCTCATGTCTTCCTCTTTCATTCTCTACTGCATCATATATACCCTCATGGTCTGCACATATCCCCGCAGCCCATAAGGGCCTTTTACTTGGTGTCACCACTTCCCTCATCACTGGAGGCTTCCCAAGCTGCTGTGTGGGGCAACTGACACGAACCCCAAACACAGATAATTAAAACAACAGGGCATCCCAATTGGCACCCACATACCACCCCACCCCATTGTAGGTAACCTACCGAGATGAGTGGAACTCGCAGTTGGTCTTCCTGGAGGTGGTTGAAGGCTGGAAATGTGCTCCAAGCCAGGAAGCTGCCTGGGTCAGCTCCAGTCGTAGCCACCAGCAGCACCTCATACTGAAACTGTACTGTGGGCTGCTCCATGTAGGTACTTTGCTTCAGCCAAAGTCCTGCAAGTAGAGAAACAATGGGAGAATCAGTGCTGGGAATGAGGGTGAAGGAGAAGTGAACCCTGGGAGGGTCAGGCCTCTCCCTGGTGTTGCTGCTGGCCTTCCACAGTTTCACTCACCCAATTAAAATTTGCCCTGAGCTGGGGGATGAGACAGTTCTGAGTCTAGTGGAGTCATGGGCACCAAGTTTGTATAATTTTTGGTGGTACCCACAATGGGTCCAAGCAGAGCCGTCCCGTCCATAGGACAGACCAGGCCAACCGCCCCGAGCCCCGCGCTTCAGGGGGACGTGGGGTTCAGGGCAGCCTAGGGGATTAGCGGGGGGCCTGGCGCATGCAGAACGAGCAGCCCAGCCTGCTCCGCCCCACCCCACCAGCTCCCGGTGTTGTTCAGGGGAGGAGGCAGAAGACAGAAATAGGCAAAGTGGGGGCAGGGGTGGAATGGGGGCAGGGAAGGGGCAGAGCAGGGTGGTCTGGGTCGCTTGCTGCTGCCAGCGCCAGGCGCCCCGCTAGTCCCCAAGCTGCCCTGGACCCCACGTCCCCCTGAAGAGTGGGACCCCCAAAGCACAGGACCTGAGGCGATTGCCCCAGTCCATCGTATGGATGGAATGGCTCTGAAAATATAAGCCCAAATATTGGTGGAACCAGGACCACCTTCCTGAATATTGGTGGAGCACGGGCACCATGGGCCCATATAACTCACTGCCTGTGAGTGGAGTCTGTTCCGAGGAAGATTCATTCAGTGGAATTAAAAGAAAGCCTGAGAGAAATCAAGGCCATAATCCAACCTGACAGCGCTATTCTCGCACCAGGCCACCCCAATTGGCATCATTGCCTCAGAGGCTCTGTGGGACATCATCTCCTGGGAGACTGATGGTAGGCAGGGCAGGGAGGTCAAGGGTGGAGGGAGGTGCTGCTGGAGAGCTGGGTGAGGGTGTAGTACCTAAGGGAGCACTAGAGGGGCTGGTGGCCAGCAAGGCAGGGGTCCTTGGGGCCCGACAGCCACAGGTGTCCTTGCCACGCAGTGGCTCTGACACGCCTCAGTAGGTAGGTCAGCACCCAGGGCAAGACCTCCAGGGTCAGGGAGTGTCAGGTTGGGGGTGGATGGCTGGGTACCTTAGTTTCCAAGAAAAACAACGAGTCCGGTGGCACCCTAAAGACTAACATTTATTCCATGCATCTGAAGAAGTGGGTTTTTTAACCCACAAAAGTTTATGCCCAAATAAATCTGTTAGTCTATAAGGTGTGATCGGATTCCTCGTTGTTTTTGTGGCTACAGACTAACACAACTACCCCCTGATACTTAGTTCCCAGGGAAGGTCCTCGCTGGGCTCCAGCCCTGGAGCCTGGGGCCAGGCAGGCCGGGAGGGGGCAGCCCCAGGGGGTAAGTGGGGGGGAGGGGCAGCAGGGCCTGGAAGCCGGGCGAGGGGGGTGCCAGGCACCGGACCGGACGTGGGCTGGGTCCGGGCTGTCCCCCGGTCGGGGAGCTCACCCTGACTCCGATACGCCACTAGCAGCGGCGGCAGGTAGGTGAGTGCCCACAGCAGCAGCAGTCCCAGCGCCGCCGTGGAGCAGAGCCCGGCGCGGTAGCGGACGCCGGGCCCGGGGTGGGAGAAGAGCTCCAGCTGGGCCATGGCGGGCAGGCCTCAGGCGTCCGCCAAAGCCAGACTCCGTTACCAGGGCAACTGTTACAGACTGAGATTGACAAGAAATCAAACCAATCAGAGTGCCCGCCTCCAGCGGGGTGGGATGAGTATGACCTTATCCAATGATAATGCACCCGTGGGCTCAACAGCGAACCCGAGGCAAAGCCTGGGGCTCCGCCTCTACCTTTCCGGGGGTTGGTTGCCAAATTCGGCCCGCGCGCGTCCCTCCGGTTCCCGCAGTGCCCAGGGTCCCTGGCGGGGGTCTGCCACCCGCCGCCTTGCGGGAGGGAGGCGGTTGCTGCTGCAGGCCTGAGTGCCCCCCCCCCCCCCCAGGGGCTCACGGGGACGGGCGCCTTACGGTTCAGTCCAAAGGGCCCGTTCCGGGACGAGCCACACAAGGGGCGACAGGGGAATGCTACGGGTCGTGCCGTCGCTGCCCGTTCGTGACCCGGTGCCAGGGGGCTCCTCAGGCAAACCCCATGATCCCTGCTAACGCGAGGGAATCGCTCTCCTTCCCAGTTCCGAACTGGCACAGAAAACGCCTCGCTCGCGCCGGGCTTGCACAGGGCTTTCCGCCTCCCGTGCCGACGTTACGGGGCGGTCACTGACTCGCAGTACAGCCGGCCCGAGGCGCGGGCTCCGTGCCAGGGCCGGGAGCAGCCCGCGCTGTTGACGCTTTTGTTATCCCTACTACCGCAGGCTGACTTGGGATCTAGGAGCGGCGCTGTTTGGTGCGCCGAGCTGGGGGAGGATGGGGACCGGGCTGGGCGGCGGGAGCGATGGGAGGGCGCTGCGAAAAGAGGACACGGTTACCAGGCGAGCAGGCGGCCTCACTGCGGGGGGAGGGGGGACACCGCGCCTGGCCTTACACACGAACGACAAAACAGGCGCAAAGCATTTAAGCTTCGTACGCGCCACGTGACCCCAGCCCAAGGTCCCCGGATGTCAGGGCCCTTCCCCCATCCCGGTTGCTCGGTCACCGTAGGCCGGAAACCCCGCCCCTTCGCCTGGTTGCTAGGGAACTTGTGAGCAGGAAGCCCCGCCCGCCGAGCTGTTGTTGTGACGGTGACAGGCCCGGCCCGACCTGGCACCAACCCCCCCGGCCGGACCTCCGGGCACCGACCCCCGCTGGCTCCGCTTCGCCCCGCACCATGAAGTGGATGTTCAAGGAGGATCATGCGCTGGGTAAGGAGGCGGGGCTGGGGCTGCGCTGGGTCGGGACACTGCCCCCGCTGCTGACCCGCCCCCTCCGAGCCCAGGAGGGCCCTGACCCACTGCTCCCCCACGGCCCCCAGGTCTCACCAGGCTCCTAGCTCGAGCGGTGCCGTACGCAAAGCCCGCAGCACGGCCCCCCTCTCGGCCACCATCTCTCCAGAGGCCTCCCTAGTTCACCCTCTCACTGCCCCCCTCCCCCACACGCAGTGATACCCCTCTCTCCAGTCCCCCCTTCCCCCGCAGGCAGAGGGCACTGACCCTCTTCCACCAACCCTCGCCAATCCATTGCACATCTTTAGTAGAGACACATCCCTGGGGGACCCCAGCGCTGTTACTCAGGAGCTCAGTCCCTTAAGTAGCATAGGGAGGTATGAAAGAGAGCTGGCAGGAAAGATTCTCCTACGTGATCCTGTCTCCTTCATCTCTCCTATTCCTCCTAGGTCTACCCTACGTTGCCCATGGTGTGAGCCATGTTGTCATTTTTCTAATTAAATGTTTTGTTTACAGAGCACAGATGTGTAGAGTCTGCAAAAATCCGAGCCAAATACCCAGACCGTGTGCCGGTGAGTAACCCATGCCACTCCTGTAACACCACTTCCTCCCCCATATCCTGTTACTCTGTCCAGGTGAAGTAAACTTCCTCTCTGCCCTGCAACCCACCGCTCTGATCACATTTTGATGAGTAGCCTCATGCAGGCATATGCTTCTAGCTGTTAACACAACCCTCCAACCACCTACCCCCACCTATGTACTGGTAAGTAACTACCATCCCCAACTTCCCAAATAATATCTTCTAGACACCGTTTTGGTCCCAATACTGTCACCATCCCAATGAGTGATCTCATTGGAGCAGCCCTCACCTAGCTACATCCTAGTGACTGCTTCCTCCATGCCTGATCTCTAGCCAGCTCACATCTCAGTGACTCACCCTCTGTGCATGCTCATATGCCCTGACTACATCCAGGTGAGTGACACCTTGTACTATGCATCAGAGGGGTAGCCATATTAGTCTGTATCCACAAAAACAACAAGGAGTCCTGTGGCACCTTAAAGACTAACATTTATTTGGGCATATGCTTTTGTGGGTAAAAAAAAAAACACTTCTTCAGATGCATGGAGTGAAAGTTACAGATGTATGCTTGTATCTAACTTTCACTCCATGCATCTGAAGAAGTGTTTTTTTACCCACGAAAGCTTATGCCCAAATAAATCTGTTAGTCTTTAAGGTGCCGCCAGACTCCACCTTGTACCATATCCATTTCTCTGTCCAGTCATTTCCCTGCCATTGCAGGGGCCTTTGGCACTGCTGCACTTTGGTCCCTCCTATTCTCTGCCTGTGACACATAATACTCTGGTCTCCTGTGGAGATCTAATTTCATTTATTGGGTTTTGTGGGTGTTGGTTGCCTATGATATACAGGAGATCAGACTAGATGATCTGGTGATCCATTCTGGCCTTAAACTATGATTCAGTCACATCTTGGTGAGCTCTCCATTCATGCACCCAATCTGACAGGATTTTAGTGGGTAACCCTTTCTGCACAGTTGCCCATATGACCACTTAGTAGTGGATGACTCTCCCTCCCCTCTGAGATCATGTCCCTGTAAGGGATTCCCCTCTAGCTGTGTCCTAGTGCTGTGGTCTCCAAAGTGGGGTGCGCGCACCCTAGGGGGTATAAAAGAGGATCCTTCAGGGTGCACCAGGAGCAGGAGGTGCGTGCTCAAAAATTTTTTTACTGATTGGGTGTGTGATCAAAAAAGTTTGGAGACCACCGTCCTAGTGAGTTAAATCACCACACCTCATGCCATATCCTGGTGAGCAACACCTCCACATCTTCTAGCCACATACCTGTAAGCAAATCTCTGCACCCTGTCTGAGTACCAGATATTGACACACCCTTCCCCATCCCAACCTCCCAGTGCATGAATGAACCACATCAGACAACCCAGGGAGCAACCCTGTGACCCTTATCTTATTGGTATACTCCTTCCCCTAACTGTTCCATCAAGCCCACATCACAACTCCATTCTGACAGTCACCTTAATCTCCTCAAGTCCATGCTGATACTATTCTTGCTTGTCCCACGCTGACTACTTCTTTATGAGCTAAACCTGTCCCTTCCCAATCCAACTGCCTCCTGGTGTGCAGTTCCTAGCCCATCAACAATCTCCTGATGATCAACTTCACATCTTGACAAGTATCCCTCTCCCAGACTGAGTCTCTTTGTGTAAGTAAGGATAGCCAGAATTCTATCCAGACCAGCTTCTAGTAACCAACCCTGGGAGAGACATCAGAGCTGGTATTCTGATATGTGGCAACCCGCAACAAAGAACAGCGGGAATCAGTCGCAAAATGCATTCCATCCTCAGCAAATGCTTCATTTGTTGGGGCTTAAATCTCAAACATATTGACTTGCCCTCTGGGGCAGATGTTTGACATATCAAATATTTCTCTTAGGCCTGAGGCTGATCTTTTAGGCCTTATCTATAGTAGGCATTAGGGAGGCAATGTGGTGTAGTGGATAGAGTACTGTACAGGGACTCAGGAGACCTGAGTTCTATTCCTAGCGCTGTTCCTGCTTAGTCAAATCACTTCATCTTTCTGTGCTTCAGTTTCTATCTATAAAATGAGAATAATGATGCTTACCTTATTTGTAAAATGTTTTGAGATCTACTGATGAAAAGTACTATGTAAGAGCTAAATATTAGTTACTACCAATTAGTTAACACTGCCATTTCACTTGGTACTGTATAATACACAAATGCCCCCAGAAGCATTTAGTCTGAAATAGATACATGGGTGCAGGTGATTTGTTTAAAAGAAAAACCCTCACTTTGAGAAGTAGTGGACACTGGTGTTTGGCATTAGTGGGCCCTCTTACCCAATAGGAAAAGACCACTTCAGGAAAGTCACAGTGTATGATTGAGACCTGCTAGAACGGGGGCAGGCAAACTTTTTGGCTTGAGGGCCGCATCGGGTTTCCAAAATTGTATGGAGGGCTGGTTACGGGCGGCTGTGCCTCCCCAAACAGCCAGGTGTGGTGTGGCATGGCCCTGCCCCCTATCCAACCCCTTCTGCTTCTCGCCCCCTGATAGGCCCCCCCGGGACTCCTGCCCCATGCAACCCCCCCATTCCCTGTCCCCTGACAGCCCCTGGAACCCCCAACCCTGACGGCCCCCCGCCATACTATCCAACCCCTCCTCTTATTCCTGACTGTCCTGCCAGGAACCCTGCCCCATCCAACCACCCCTTCTCCCTGTCCCCTGACTGCCACCAGAACCCCTGCCCCTGACTGCTCCCTGCCACCCCATCCAGTCCCCTCTCTCCTTCCTGACTGCCCCCTGGGGACCCTTGCCTGCATTCAACCCCCCTGTTCTCTGCCCTCTGACCACCCTGACCCCTATCCACACCCCTGCCCTCTGACCACCACCCTGAACTCCGCTGCCTTCTCTCCACCCCCCCCCCCCCCCCCCCCCCTCGCCACTCTCCTTGGAGCACCGGTGGCTAGCAGCACAACAGCTATGCCGCCTGGCCGGAGCCAGCCACGCCACTGCGCAGCACAGAGCATTGAGTCAGGCCCCTGATCTGCAGCTGCACTGCCCCAGGAGCTCTCAGCCCCGGTGCCCAGAGCATTGCACTGACGGCAGAGCGAGCTGAGGCTGTGGGGGCTAGCCTCCTGGGGCTAGAGCTCAGGGGCTGGGCTGGAGGGTCCCACAGGCCAGATGTGGCCTGTGGGTCGTAGTTTGCCCACCTCTGTGCTAGCATCTGAAGGTGAGCCAGGTGGGATCCATTACTGACAGTTGTCACTAGGGGTTATATTCCTACTGCAGCTGGGACTTACCTTTGATACCATTTGTATAGCTTGTTAGTACCAACCAAGTATTTTGAATTTAATTGAGTAACCTTAATCTTAACCCAACTGACTTCAGGTGAGTAAATCTAACATGACTCCACCCACTTTATGGTGATGACAGGGGATTGATCATTTGATGATTGCCTGTTCTGCTCATTTCCTCTGAAGCTCCCTCACTTTTTTTTTTTTTTAATTGTAAGTCACAAATACCAATTAAGGCATGAAACTTGATCCCTTTTTTAGGCTCTTCTTACTATGCTGGGCAGAGCAAAGGAGAGCAACTCATACTAGCTGTCCCGTCCTCCCCTCACAGTAGAGCTTCTAGAACCTGAAGAGGGAATGAACAGAATCCTCTCTGAAACGGACTCTGGGACTCACTCTACAGATCTAACATATTTATGCAGCATTCTGATATGAAAGTGATGGGCAGTGTAGAAACACCTGAGAGAGACTGGTACCTCCGTTACAAGCCCCTCCCCTCCAAGACACCCTGGTTTCCCCTATAAGGCCTGTCACGCCTCTGTTTTTGTCTGGTACTTGGAGGAGCAGACAGCAGCGGGTCAATATTAGGCAGGTCCTTTCCTCCATCTGCAGGTGATATCTAACCCTCCTTCAACCCACCATCCTCCTTTCTTTTCTTCTGTGGCCATCCTTCCATCTCTCCCCCCCTCCCCCATTACTTCCCCCCCAACCTTACCTCCCAGGTTCATGGAATTTAAGGCCAGAAGAGACCAGTGTTATCATCTAGGCTTGTACACACTAGTACTCACTTCAGTATAACTTAATTCACTGGGGAGTTGGAAAAGCCACCCCTCTGAGTGACTTAAGTTACACCAACCTAAGCGCTGTTGTGGACAGCACTATGTCGGTGGGAGAAACTCTCCAGCTGACACAGCTAGCACCGCTTAGGGAGGTGGAGTAATTATGCTGACCGGAGAGCCCTCTCCTGTTGGCATAGAACATCTTCACTATCAGCACTATAGCAGTGGTGCTACATTAGTACAGCCCCTAGTCTCACCTCTAGGATTATTCAGAGCAGAAAATTTCAGCAAGTGATTCCTGCATTAACAGTAACTTATGGTAGAACAGCAGTGTGGAACATCTGCCCCCCTTGATGTGTTTATGTAGCTTGCATGGCATATCCAGACTAACCCACATTTTAAAAAGTTTTTGGTTCTCTTCATTGCAAAGATTATTTTTCAGATGTAACTTGAGTGCAACCAGTACAGTGTTGCTTTCCTGAGTCTTCCCAACCAAAAGCAGTGACTCACAAGAGGTGAACTCCTGCCGACCCCTATTTATTTTATTGGGGTGTTAGCTCTAAAGCCCAACAACACTTTAAATGTCTCAGGATTAACTAGGAGTCTCTGGCTGGCTCCTCCCTAGAGTTTCTTTCTCCATGCTCACATTGACAAGATTTACAAGTGCTCATATACAAATGCTAGAAGTCTGAATACTACGGTAAGTGAACTAGAGTGCTTGGCATTAAATAATGATCTTGATATACTAGGCATTGTGGAAGCTTGGTGGAATGAGGATGATCAGGGGGACAAGGTAATACCAGGGTACAAAATATATAGGAATGACAGAGTAGGTTTTGCTTGTGTAGGAGTGGCACTCCATGTGAAAAAGTCAAAGTAAAAAAATCTTAAATGAATCAAACTGTACCTTAGAATTTCTAGGGATAGAAATATCATGCTTGAACGATAAGAGGATAGTAGTAGGAATATACTACTGACCACCTGACCAGGATGGTGATGGTGAAATGCTGAGGGAAATTTGAGAGGCTACAAAGACAGAAAAATACAATAATAGTGAGGGATTTCAACTATCATATACTCAGTCAATATGATATAACCTCAGGAAGGGATGCAGAGAGAAAAATTATAAACACCATTAATGACTGCTTCTTGGAGCAGCTTGGCTTGGAATCCACAAGGGGAGAGGCAGTTCTTCATTTAGTCCTAAATGGAGCACAGGATCTGGTCCAAGAGGTGACTATAGTTGAACCAGTTGGTAATAGTGACCATAATGTAATTAAATGTAACATCCTTGTAGGGGGAAAATCCAAAGAAGCCCACTAAAGTAGCATTTAACTTCAAAAGGGAAGTACACAAAAAACAAGGAAGCTAGCAATTAGAAATTAAAAGAAACAGTCACCAGGGTGAAATGCTTGCAGACTGCATTGAGACTATTTTTAAGCTAAAATTATTTTTTTGCATTGCTCTTCGCTGCAGAGGATGTAGGGGAAGTCCCCACACCTGCACCATTCTTTTTAGGTGACGAGTCTGAGGAACTGGCCCAGATTGAGATGTCAATAGAGGTAGTTTTGGAATAAATTGATAAAATTAAATAAGTGACCAGGATCAGATAGTATTCACTGAAGAGTACTGAAGGAACTCAAATATGAAATTCTAGAGCTACTAACTGTGGTATATAACCCATTTCTTAAAGTTAGCCTTTGTACCAGATGACTGGAAGGTAGCTAATGTAATACTAGTTTTAAAAAGGCTCCGAGGCAATCCTGGCATTTACAGGCCAGTACCCTAACTTCAGTACTAAGCCACAGTCACAAGGGAAATAGTGTCTCATTAATCTATTAGAATTCTATGAGGGTGTCAACAAGCACATAGGGATGATCCAGTTGATACAGTGTACTTGGACTTTCAGAAAGTCTGACACCAAAGGCTCTTAAGCAAAATAAGCAGTCATGGGATAAGAGGGAAAGTCCTCTCATGGATCAGTATCTGGTTAAAAGAGGAAACAAAGGGTAGGAATATATGGGGGAAACTGAGGTAAATAGCAGAGCCCCTAAAATACTGGGACCTGTGCTGTTCATCATATTCATAAATAATCTCGAAGAGGGTGTGATCAGTGAGGTGGTAAAATTAGCAGGTGATACAAAATTACTCAAGCTAATTAGGCCCAAAGCAGACTGCAAAGAGTTACAAAGGGATCTCATTAAAGCTGGGTGACAATGTTAGATGATATTCAGTGTTAAGTGAAAAGTAATGCAAACTGAAAAACAATCCCAAATACTTGCAGAATTACAAGTTCGAGATTGTCTGTTACCACTAAAGAAAGATCTTAGTCATTGTGGATAGTTCTCTGAAAACATCCACTCTACATGCAGAGGTAGTCAAAAAAGCTAAGAATGTTAGGAACCATTAGGAAAGGGATAGACAAAACAGAAAAATCATATAGTGTCACTATATAAATCCATAATATGCCCACACCTTGAATTCTGCATGCAGTTCTGGTTGCCTCACCTCAAAAAAAATTAGAATTGGAAAATTTGTAGAGAAGGACAATTAAAATAATGAGCATGGAATAGCTTCCATATGAGGAAAGATTAAAAAGACTGGGACAGTTCAGCTTGGAAAAGAGATGGCTGAATGGGGGATAGAGTTCTTTTAAAAAAAAAAAAAATGCTGTGGAGAAAGTGACTAGGGAAGTGTTATTTACCCCTTCACATAAACACATGAACCAGGGGTCATCCAATTAAATTAAGAGGCAGCAGCTTTAAAGCAAACATAAGGAAGTACTTCTTCACTCAAGGCACGGTCATCCTGTGGAACTTGTTGCCGGAATGTTGTGAAGGCCAATAGTATAACTTGGTTAAAAAAAAAAAAAAAAAAAGAGTTGGGTCCATCAATGGCTATTAGCCAAGATGGTCAGGGACAACCCCATGCTCTGGGTGTCCCTAAGCTGGACTGGATGACTCACTCAATAATTGACCTCTTCTGTTCATTCCCTCTGAAGCATCAGTCAGGATACTGGGCTAAATAGACCATTGGTCTGACCCAGTATGGCATCCCTTATGCTGTGGAGAAGGGGGTATACCATGTTGGTCCTAGTGCCCTCAGAGGGAGGTTCTCCCCTGCACAGTTCTGGGTCTGATGGATGCTTTGGGAGAGGGGTGGCAGCCTTGCTGAGTCCCACATATACAGCTGTGCACTATACTATATTTAGCTGACTTCACTATCCTATAACCTCAGTGCAGCCAACAATATTAAGATATTACAATACACTTAAATGGTGCTCTTTGTCAACTTGGTCAGTAATGCACTTCTATATGATAATTGCTGTCCTAACCATGCTACAGGAAACCTTATAAGAGCAGAACACCCTTCACCCTGCCAGGTACCCATTTGCTGGCTTTGATAGAGCTGTAGTGCTGATGGAGCCAGAGCAGGAAGATTCCTTGCAATCCTAAGGCCAAGACATGTAGGGTTCCTACCCCCACTCCTTTTTAATGAAAACTTAAATTCTGTAAAAACTTTTTGGGGTTACTGCTCCATTGGATCTGCTACTGGGTAGCAACTAATCATAAGGGTCTATTCACTGCCCAATAATTCAATTAATGCAGCGTTTGTTAATCAGTAGTGCCTCATACCCTTCCAAATGTCAAATGCCCCTATACTTAAACCTCTGAAAACTAGGAAATACATATATAATGTGCACACTGGCCTTATTCTGCAACCCTAGCTCTCCCACCCTTGGAGCTCACAATAGCCACTAGGAATAAACTAAGTATGGATCATCTAGAGCTAGGGTGACCAGAGAGCAAGTGTGCAGCCTTCAACTACCTGAAGGGGGGTTCCAAAGAGGATGGAGCTTGGCTGTTCTCAGTGGTGGCAGATGACCGAACAAGGAGCAATGGTCTCAAGTTGCAGTGTGGGAGGTCCAGGTTGGATATCAGGAAAAACTATTTCACTAGGAGGGTGGTGAAACACTGGAATGTGTTACCTAGGGAAGTGGTGGAGTCTCCTTCCTTGGAGGTTTTTAAGGCCCGGCTTGACAAAGCCCTGGCTGGGATGATTTAGCTGGGAATTGGTCCTGCTTTGAGCAGGGGGTTGGACTAGATGACCTCTTGAGGTCCCTTCCAACTCTGATATTCTATGATTCTATGAAAAAGCAGGACAGGGAGTTGGGGGGAGGGGGGGTAATAGGTGCCTATATAAGAAAGCCTGAAATATTGTGACTGTCCCTATAAAAAAAAAATCAGTACATCTGGTCACCCTATCCAGAGCTGCTGTGTAATAAGTGGATATGAAGAATGACTCAGTAAATGTACCATTTTCTGTGTTATGGTATGCCTCAACTGTATTCTCACATGCCTACACTCCAAATGCTCTTGACTTTTTAAGAGTAGCAGTATTAACTGGGGTGGAGATTACTTGATGCAGGTTCTTATGTTGCTAGAGTTCATATTGCAATATCAGAGGAGCATCTGCCCCCGGGGGGTGGATCATGGGTCCCTTGTTTTTGTATTGAGTTATGTAGGTTAAGCAAGTAGTGGAGCACAACAATCTGTTCTTATGAGGATTTCTAGCAGTTGGGTAGTATTTCTGACAGTGCGATACAGTGCAGGGGTAAATGCAGATGATGTTCCAGAGATTCCTTAGGATGAAGGTCAAGGAGTGCTAGCATCTGGCAACTCCGGGTGAAGTGGTTGAGCATAGCACAGACAGTTAGCTGGTGTTCACTATGCCTGAACTAAACATAACTTTTGCTTTATTGAAGACAAGATCGGTTAGATTTTTCCTACAGTACTCTTGCTCTGTTCCAACTGCACTCCATATTATCTGGTAAGGTAGTGTGGTATGATGTCTGTCAGGGGTAGGTTTGGGCATCGCTCAGAGGACAGAGTTAAGGTTGCAGTGTGGGGCTGGTGTGCACATCACATCTGTATTTCCTGGTTGACAGAAGACTCACTATGGGGACATTTGTATGCAGTGTAGTTGTAGCCGTGTTGGTCCCAGGGTATTAGAGAGAGGAAGTGGGTGAGGTAAAATCTTTCATTGGACCAACTTCTGTTGGTAAGAGACAAGCTTTCTCTCTCACTAACAGAAGTTGGTCTAATGAAAGACATTACCTCACCCACCTTGTGTCTCTAGGGGCATTTGGCATTCTGGAAGGGTACAAGGCACCGATTGTCAACCTTAACTCTGCAATAATGAAGTTTTGGGGCAGTGAAATCCTCTAGGTTGTTTTTTTTATTATTATTAAAGTAATATGATAAGGACGGGGGCATGATTGAGGTGCATCTGTGTGGGGAAAATGAGAGCTCTTTCACAGACCTCATTATCATTCAGCTACCAGCAGTGTCCTCCTCCTGGCTCCTCTGTGCCACTGATAGGGCTTGGTATGCCATGGGTTGTGGAGGGAAGGTACATCTCAGCCCATTGCTTACCACATGTATCACCTGGAGGCAATAAGGGGGAGAGGATAGGAGCCAGAGATTCCCTACCCCATTTCAGGGGGGTATTAAAGGAAGAAGGGGCTCTGCACAACCTTTTGCTACATAAGAGGATTGTGGGAGTGTAAAGTGGCAGATTCAGCCGAATTGGATAGAATCATAGAAATTTTAGGGCTGGAAGGGACCTCGACAGGTCATCTAGTCCAGTCTCCTGCACTGAGGCAGGACCAAGTAAACTTGACCATGACTAATAAGGCGTTTGTCAAACCTGTTCTTTAAAACCTCCAATAATGCGGATTCCACAACCTCCCTCGTAAACCAAAGCCAGAGCTGAATTTCTTATTGTTAGAAAGTTTTTCCTGATATCTAATCTAAATCTCTCTTGCTGCAGTATAAGCTTGATACTTCTTGTCCTTCCTCCAGTGAACATGGAAAACAATTGATCATATTCCTCTTTATAAATAGCCCTTAAAATATTTGAAGACTGTTATCAGGTCCTCCCTCAGTCTTCTTTTCTCAAGGTTAAATACACTGTTTTTTTGAGCTTTCCTCATAGATCCGGTTTTCTGACCCTTTTATCTTTTTTTGTTCTCCTCTGGATTCCCTCCAATTTATCCTTATCTTTTCTAAGTCTGGCACCCAGTATTGGACACAGTACTCCAGCTGAGGCCTCATCAGTGCCAAGTAGAGCAGGACAGTTATCTCCTGTCTTACATACAACACTCCCATTAATATACCCCAGAATGATATTAGCTTTTTTTGCAACTGCATCACATGGACGACTCATTCAGTTTGTAATCCACCATAACCCTCATTCCTTTTTACCAGTAGCACTAACCTAGTCAATTATTCCCCATTTTGAAGTTGTCCATTTGATTTTTTCTTCCCAAGTACTTTGCACTTGTTTTTATTGAATTTCATCTTGTTGATTTCAGACCCGTTTTCTCATTTGTCAAGGTAATTTTGAATTCTAATCCTGTCCTCCAAATTGCTTGCAACCCATCCCAGTGTATTTTCATCTGGAAGCTTAAGGTTTCAGAGTGGTAGCCATGTTAGTCTATATCAGCAAAAAAAACGAGTACTTGTGGCATGTTGGAGACTAACACATTTATTTGGGCATAAGCTTGTGGGCTAAAACCCACTTCATTGGATGCATGCAGTGGAAAATACAGTAGGATGATGACAGATTTTATATATATATATATTATATATATATATATACACACACACATACACACAAATGGGTGTTGCCATACCAACTATAATGAGACTAATCAATTAAGGTGGGCTATTATATTTGTATACCTTAAAGTTAGCGGCACTGCTATGGGTACCTGCATGGCCCCACAGTATGCCAACATTTTTATGGCTGACTTAGAACAACACTTCTTCAGCTCTCATCTCCTAACGCACCGACTCTACTTGCACTACATTGATGACATCTTCATCTCGACCCATGGAAAAACAATTTCCATCCCACCATCAACCTCAGCCTGGACCAGTCCACACAAGAGATCCACTTCCTGGACACTACAGTGCTAATAAGCGATGGTCACAAACACCACCCTATACTGGAAACCTACCGACCGCTATACTTACCTACATGCCTCCAGCTTTCATCCAGACCATATCACACGATCCATTGTCTACAGCCAAGCTCTAAGATACAATTGCATTTGCTCCAATCCTTCAGAGACAAACACCTACAAGATCTCTATCAAGCGTTCTTAAAACTACATTACCCACCTGCTGAAGTGAAGAAACAGATTGACAGAGCCAGAAGAATACCCAGAAGTCACCTACTCCAGGACAGGCCCAACAAAGAAAGTAACAGAATGCCACTAGGTGTCACCTTCAGCCCCAACTAAAATCTCTCCAGCGCATCATCAAGAATCTACAACCTATCCTGAAGAACAATCCCTCACTCTCCCAGATCTTGGGAGGCAGGCCAGCCCTCGCTTACAGACAGCCCCCCAACCTGAAGCAAATACTCACCAGCAACCACACAACAAAAACACTAATCCAGGAACCTATCCTTGCAACAAAGCCTGTTGCCAACTCTGTCCACATATCTATTCAAGGGACATCATCATAGGACCTAATCACATCAGCCATACCATCAGAGGCTCGTTCACCTGTACATCTATGTGCCAGCAATGCCCCCCTTCCATGTACTTTGGCCAAACCAGACAGTCTCTACGCAAAAGAATAAATGGACACAGGTCAGACGTCAAGAATTATAGCATTCAAAAACCAGTAGGAGAACACTTCAACCTCCCTGGTCACTCAATTACAGACCTAAAAGTCGCAATACTCCAACAAAAAAAAAATTTCAAAAAAACCAGACTCCAATGAGAAACTGCAGAATTGGAATTAATTTGCAAACTGGACACCATTAAATTAGGCTTGAATAAAGACTGGGAGTGGATGGGTCATTACACAAAGCAAAAGCAATTTCCCCATGCTAATTTTTCCCCCCTGTGGTTACTCACTCCTTCTTGTCAACTGTTGGAAATGGGCCATCCTGATTATCACTACAAAAGGTTTTTTCCCTCCTGCTGATAATTAGCCCACCTTAATTGATTAGTCTCATTATAGTCAGTATGGCAACACCCATTTTTTTTCATGTTCTGTGTATATATATCTTCCTCCTGTATTTTCCACTGCATGCATATGATGAAGTGGGTTTTAGCCCACAAAAGCTTATGCCCAAATAAATTTGTTAGTCTCTAAGGTGCCACAAGTACTCCTCATTCTTTTGGGAAATTTAAGCACACTCTGCACTCCATTATCCAAGTCATAAGTGAAAATATTGACGAGGACTGACCTGTCCCTGTGTGATCCCACTAGATACACCCTCCCAGTCTGACAGCAAAGCATTGATAACTATTTTTTGAATAGTCTTTCCACCAGTTGTGCACTCACCTTATAGTACTTTCATCTAGACCACATTTCCCTAGTGTGAGTATGAGAACATCATGTGGGACAGTGTCTGAAGCCTTACTAAAATCAAGATGTATCATGTCTCACACTTAATGAGAACACCTCATTGAGGTGAATACAGCCTGAAAATAGCTAGGAGACATGTGAACAGTCGCACTCATCTCATTGGGTGTTCTGTTGCTCCTCTGAATATTTACCCTTGCCCCTGTTGCTGAATATAAATTTTCAAGACCATCTCCTTGTGCATGTGAATTTTAGAGTAATTTAAATATTGAGGTCAGCTTCATATTGTGGGGGCTGTACCCTCTTATATAAATGACCCCAAGTTTGTGCCACAAAATATACCCCAGCTCCTGTTGCAGCATACCAGTTTTTAAAGTAATTTAACCGCATGTGAGTTTTAGAGTATTTTGAAAGTTATACACAGCTCATTTGTGTGAGTGGGTGCTGGAATTAGTGGTGTTGAAGCTTGGATGGATATCATCAACTTGGGGTGGAATCCTTACAATAGTTTGAGCCCTATGGGTGTGCAATAAGAATGGTAAATTTCTCATGTCAGATCTATCTATATAGATAGAGAGGGAACACTTACCTCTTGAGTGCTTACTTGCAGCTGGGTGCAGTACTACAGTCTTTCCTGCTCCTGGCACCCCTATCAGTTGTTGACCTTGCTTGGCAGGTCTTCAGTGGCTCAGCCCTCCAGCCAGGTCACACAGTCAAAATGAACCCCTTCTTGCATAGCTAAGAGTCCAAAAAATGAACAGTCTTTGTTCTCACTAGGATCTTCGGCTCCAGCTCTAGGCCCTTTGAATTCAGCCCTTCTCAGGTTTCTAAATGAGCTCTGTCCCCTTCTTGGGGCTTGGGCTAGACTTGACTCCCACTTCATGGTTCACACCACTTTGCCAATGCCGGAACTCAGGCCCACCCACTACTCCAGGTATATCCTGGATCCTATAAACAGCATACTGCTCAATGTAGCCCTGGAGCACCCACAGAGTCAGCGCATGTGTCACTACAGCAGCACCACTGTAGTGCTGTAGCACCTGTAGTGTAGACATTGCCAGTCTCAGGCCATAGCTACACTAGCAGTGCTTTACTAGTATAGGACTACTGGTATACTGTACTGGCAAAGCACTCCTACTTGGACAGAGCAATATTGACAAAGCTGGGTTTTGTAGCAGTATCGGAAACCTTCCTCCCCCAAACAAAACAAGCTCTAGCAGTAAAAGTTTAGCTTTGCCAGTATAACTGTACCTCCACTGGTGATGTTTGCTGACATAGCTATGTCAGTTTGGAATCACAGCTCTTCATGCATCTGACTGACAATTATGCCAGTAGAAGTTTGTAATGTAGATTCATAGATTCTAAAAGGAGAGAAGGAACAACTGTGACACTAGTCATTCCTCAGTGATTTAGATAATGACATGGAGAGTGCACAAAGTTTGCAAATGATACCAAGCTGGGAGGGGTTGCAAGTGCTTTGGAGAATAGGATTAAAATTCAAAATGATCTGGACAAATTGGAGAAATGCTCTGCAGTAAATAGGACAAAATTAAATACGGACAAATGCAAAGTATTCCACTTAGGAAGGAACAATCAGTTGCACATATACAAAATGAGAAATGACTGCCTAGGAAGGAGTACTGCAGAAAGGGATCTGGGGGTAATAGTGGATCACAAGCTAAATATGAGTCAACAGTGTAACACTGTTGAAAATAAATAAAAAGCAGACCTAATTCTGGGATGTATTAGCAGGAGTGTTGTAAGCAAGACCCAAGTAGTAATTCTTCTGCTCTACTCTATGCAGATTAGGTATCAACTGGAGCATTGTGTCCAGTTTTGGGCACCACATTTCAGGAAAGATGTGGATAAATTGGATAAAGTCCAGAGAAGAGCAACAAAAATGATTAAAACATCTAGAAAACATGACCTGTGAGGGAAGATTGAAAAAAACTGGGTTTGTTTAGTCTGGAGAAGAGAAGACTGGGGGAACGGGGGCAATAATAACAGTTTTCAAGTACATAAAAGGTTATTACAAGGAGGCGGGAGAAAAAAACTGTTCTCCTTAACCTCTGAGGATACGACAAGAAGCAATGGGCTTAAATTGCATCAAGGGCAGTTTAGGTAGGACATTAGGAAAAAATTCCTGTCAGCATGGTTAAGCACTGGAATAAATTTCCCAGGGAGGTTTTGAAATCTCCATCATTGTCTAACCTGCTCTTAAAAATCTCCAAAACACCTGTCACGGATGGTCTAGATCAGGGGTAGGCAACCTTTCAGAAGTGGTGTGCCGAGTCTTCATTTATTCACTTTAATTTAAGGTTTCGTGTGCCGGTAATACATGTTAACGTTTGTTAGAAGGTCTCGCTCTCTATAAGTCTGGGGTGTGTGGGGGGGTTCAGGGCAGAAGGCTGGGGTGCTTGGCTCGTGGGGGTGCTCCCAGCCCCCTGCCATGAGCCACTCAGGGCAGGGGGGCTGGGAGGGGTATGCCCCGTTCCACCCCCTTCCCCAAGGCCCGTCCCTACCTCTCTCTGCCGGCTCTGCAGAGCAGCGAGCACGCTGCCGCTCGGCTCTGCTCCGCTCTCCCCCGGCGCCCTCGCAAGGGCCATCACCGGCAGGCAGAAGGAGGGGGGGGGATGAGGGGCCAGAATGCACCAAGCTGTGGGAAGAAATGGGGGGAGGGGGGAAGCTTGGTCCTGCAGCAGCCAAGCTTCCCTCCTCCCCCGCTTCTTCCCCCAGTGTGGCGCTTTCTGGCCCCTCCACCCCTCCTCTCACCGGGCAGGCAGCGTGCCACTCAAAATTGGCTTGCGTGCCGTGGGTTGCCGACCCCTGGTCTAGATAATACTTAGTCCTATCATGAGTACAGGGGACTGGATTAGGTGACCTCTTGAGGTCCAGTCATATGATTCTATGATCTAGTCTTATCTCCTGCCTAACACAGGCCACAGAATGTCCTCAAAATAATTCCTGTAGACTGCTTCAGCCTTACATTATAAGATAGAAGCACAGATATAGTTTACAGGCTTGAAGCCAGCCTTTGCTTAGTCCCAGCTTCCTTATTAATCACTAGCACCCTCAGTCTTTTCCAAAACAAATTAGGCATTAGGATAAAAGGTCAGGCTAAGGTTACAGAGGATATCAGTGATAGGGTGTAAAGAAAGGAGTTTTATCAAATTGCAAGAACTTTCTCAGCATACACCCTTACTTATGCTGTGACCTTTGGCTCCAGGGAGTAACTACATCACTGAACTCATGATTGTATGTTCAATACACCCTTGGAGGCCTGTGCTTACTGAATAAGAGGAAAGTAAGGGTCTAGCAGTGGTCTAGACCCATATCCTGTCCCTGACAGTGACCAGTGCCACATGCTTCAGAAGGTACAAGAAACCCCTTAGTAGACAATTATGGAAATACATGCCCATAGGGGAAAGAGCTTTATTTTCTCTAGCCTAGTGGTTCTCAACCAGGGGTACGCGTACTTCTGAGGATACAATCAGTTCCTCTAGATATTTGTCTAGTTTTACTGCAGACTACATCAAGAGCACTAGCAAAGTCGGTGCAAACTAAAATTTCATATACAAGTTATTGTCTGTATATTGCTCTATACACTGAAATGTAAGTACAATATTTATATTCCAGTTAATTTTATAATTATATGGTAAAAATGAGTCAGCAGTTTTTCAGTAAGAATGTGTTGGAAGCCGTGAGCTTCTAAACAAGGTTTGACATCTAGAAGCCTCTGTTCATTGGCTGAGCCTTAGTCAGGGCTTTATAAAGCTGCAAGCAAGCGACCAGGGGCCGCTAACAGTTTTGAGAGGGAGTTAGGAAGGGGGCGAGGTACACTTGCTATTCTTTAAAACCTTTAAACTAAACTTCTTGATTTAAACAAAAACCCCTGTCGTTAACCTAGGTAGCTGTAGGAGAAAATGCAGGCAGAAGCCCAGCAGCAGAGTGGGGGCTATCCTGTTAAGAACATAAGAACGGCCGTACGGGGTCAGACCAAAGGTCCATCTAGCCCTGTATCCTGTCTACCAACAGTGGCCAATGCCAGGTGCCCCAAAGGGAGTGAACTTAACAGGCAATGATCAAGTGATCTCTCTCCTGCCATCCATCTCCATCCTCTGACAGACAGAGGCTAGGGACACCATTCCTTACCCGTCCTGGCTAATAGCCATTAATGAACTTAACCACCATGAATTTATCCAGTTCTCTTTTAAACTCTGTTATAGTCCTAGCCTTCACAACCTTCTCAGGTAAGGAGTTCCACAAGTTGACTGTGTGCTGCGTGAAGAAGAACTTCCTTTTATTTGTTTTAAACCTGCTGCCTATTAATTTCATTTGATGACCCCTAGTTCTTGTATTTTGGGAATAAGTAAATAACTTTTCCTTATCCACTTTCTCCACATTACTCATCAGACCCCCCCCCCTTAGTCTCCTCTTTTCCAAGCTGAAGAGTCCTAGCCTCTTTAATCTCTCCTCAATAAATGGAGATATCCTATCTCTTAGAACTGGAAGGGACCTTTCTATGGTAGCATTCTCAGAAATGCTTCCAGTTCCACGCGCAGGGCCAGGTAGACAGGCAGGCAGACCTTCAGAGTCTCAATGCGTGGATGAGACGATGCTGTAGAGAGGAGGGGGTGTAGATCAGGGGTGAGCAAACTACGGCCCGCGGGCCACATCTGGCCCATGGGACCCTCCTGCCCGGCCCCTGAGCTCCTGGCCCAGGAGACTAGCCCCCGGCCCCTCCCCTGCTGCTCCCCCTCCTCTGCAGCCTCAGTGCGCCGCCAGCACAATGCTCTGGGCGGCTGGGTAGCGCAGCTGCAGAGCCGCAGCCTGAGCCGGTGCTCTGGGCGGCGCCGCTGTAGCGCTGCCAGCCACCGGTGCTCCAGGCAGCGCTGTAAGAGGGCACGGGAGTTCAGGGTGGTGGTCAGGGGCGGGGCCGTTAGAGGGCAGGGAACAGGGGGGGTTGAATGGGGCAAGGGTTTCAGGGGGGCAGTCAGGAAGGAGGGGGACGTTGGATGGGATGGCGGGGGGGCAGTCAGGGGCAGGGGGTTCGGGAGCGGTCAGGGGACATCAGATAGGGGTCAGGGGCTGGGCCACGCCTGGCTGTTTGGGGAGGCACAGCCTCCCCTAACCGGCCCTCCATTCAATTTTGGAAACCCAACATAGCCCTCAGGCCAAAAAGTTTGCCTGCCTCTGGTTTAGATTTATTACGAACTGGGAAAACTTTTGGAATAGGGGAAGCCTGTACAGGAAGGATGGGCTCCACCTAAACCAAAGTGGATCCAGACTGCTGGCACTTAACATTAAAGTGGTTGCAGAACAGTTTTTAAACTAAGAGATGGGGGAGCGCTGATTGCTGCAGAGGAGCATGTGTATCAGACAGACTTCTCTCAGAAGAGAGCCTATTGATAGAGATTCTCTAGGTTTTAGTCAGGAGGAGAGCATGGAAGAGGATAAAGTATGGGCCAGATCAGATGAGAAACATTTCACATAAAAAAAATCTGACATCAGAAAAGGGCAGACAAATAAACAGTGACAAGTTTTTAAAGTGCTTGTACACAAATGCTAGAAGTCTAAATAAGATGGGTGAACTAGAGTGCCTCGTGTTAAAGGAGGATATTGATAGAATAGGCATCACAGAAACCTGGTGGAGTGGGGATAATCAATGGGACACAATCATTCCGGGGTACAAAATCTATCAGAAGGACAGAACAGGTCGTGCGGTGGGGAGGGGATGTGACACTATGTGAAAAAAACGTAGAATCAAATGAAGTAAAAATCTTAAATGAATCCACATGTTCCATAGAATCTCTATGGATAGTAATTCCATGCTCTAATAAGAATATAACAGTAGGGATCTATTATTGACCATCTGACCAGGACAGTGATAGTGATGATGAAATGCTAAGGAAGATTAGAGAGGCTATGAAAATTAAGACCTCAATAATAGTGGCGGATTTCAATTATCCCCATATGACTGGGTACATGTCACCTCAGGACAATATGCAGAGACAAAATTTCTCGATACTTTAAATGACTGCTTCTTGGAGCAGCTGGTACAGGAACCCACAAGGAGAGAGGCAATTCTCCATTTAGTCCTGAATGGAACACAGGATCTGGTCCAAGAGGTAACTATAACAGGACTGCTTGGAAATAGTGACCATAATATAATAACATTTAACATTCTTGTGGTGGAAGAACAGCCCAACTCTGTGGCATTTAATTTCAGAAAGGGGAACTATGCAAAAGATTAGGAGATTAGTTAAACAGAAATTAAAAACAAGGAGTCCGGTGGCACCTTAAAGACTGACAGATTTATTTGGGCATAAGCTTTCGTGGGTAAAAAACCTCACTTCTTCAGATGCATTTGTTCATAATCCAACCTGTTCATTATGACTACAGCACCTCCTTTGTCAGCCCCTTTGATTATGTCAGAGTTATTTCTGAGGTTGTGGATGGCATTGTGTTATGTATGGCTGAGGTTAATGGGGCAAGTGATGCTGTTTGTTCACAATTTCAGCCTGTGCATGTCTGCGGAAGCACTCTATGTAGAGGTCCAGTCTGTCATTTTGACAGTCAGGAGTTCTTCTTGTAGTGTTGGTAGGAGGGTTCCTGTGGGTCAGTGCACTGCTCAGTGGTGTGTTGAAAATATTCTTTGAGTCGGAGACAACGAAAGTAGGTTTCCGTCTGCATCTGAAGAAGTGAGGTTTTTCACCCACAAAAGCTTATGCCCAAATAAATCTGTTAGTCTGTATCCACAAGAACAACAAGAAGTCCGGTGGCACCTTAAAGACTAACATGGCTACCCTCTGATACTGGACACCATGCAAGAAATTAAAAGGTACAGTGACTAGAGTGAAATCCCTGCAAGCTGCATGGACACTTTTCAAAGACACCATAATAGAGGCCATAAATGTATACCCCAAATTAAAAAAAAAAAAAACCACAGTAAACGAACTAAAAAAGAGCCATGGTGGCTTAACAACTATGTAAAAGAAGCAGTGAGAGATAAAAAGGCATTTTTTAAAAAGTGGAAGTCAGATCCTAGTGAGGTAAATAGACAGGAGCTTAAACACTGCCAAATTAAGTGTTAAAATGTAATAAGAAAATCCAAAAAATGAGTGAAGAACAGCTAGCCAAAAACTCAAAAGGTAATAACAAAATGTTTAAGTACATCAGAAGCAGGAAGCCTGCTAAACAACCAGTGGGAACCCAGGACAATCAAGATACAAAAGGAGCACTTAAAGACGATAAAGTCATTGCGGAGAAACTAAATGAATTCTTTGCTTCGGTCTTCACGACTGAGGATGTTAGGGAGATTCCCAAACCCGAGCCATCCTTTGTAGGTGACAAATTTGAGGAATTGTCACAGATTGAAGTGTCACTAGAGGAGGTTTTGGAATTAATTGATAAACTTAACAGTAACAAGTCACAGGGACCAGATGGCATTCACCCAAGAGTTCTGAAAGAACTCAAAAATATGAAATTGCGGAACTATTAACTATAGTTTTTAACCTGTCCTTTAAATCAGCTTCTGTACCCAATGACTGGAAGATAGCTAATCTAACGCCAATATTTAAAAAGGGCTCTAGAGGTGATCCCAGCAATTACAGACTAACGTTTAACGTCAGTACCGGGCAAATTAGTTGAAACAATAGTAAAGAATAAAATTGTCAGACACAGAACATAAATTGTTGGGCAAAAGTCAACATGGTTTCTGTAAAGGGAAATTATGTCTTACTAATGTATTAGAGTTCTTTGAAAGTGTCAACAAACATGTGGACAAGGGGGATCCAGTGGACATAGTGTACTTAGATTTCCAGAAAGCCTTTGACAAGGTCCCACACCAAAGGCTCTTATGTAAATTAAGTTGTCATGGGATAAGAGGGAAGATCCTTTCACGGATTGAGAACTGGTTAAAAGACAGGGAACAAAGGGTAGGAATAAATGGTACATTTTCAGAATGGAGAGGGGTAACATGGTGTTCCCCAAGGGTCAGTCCTAGCACCAATCCTGTTCAACTTATTCATAAATGATCTGGAAAAAGGGGTAAACAGTGAGGTGTCAAAGTTTGCAGACGATACTAAACTGCTCAAGATAGTTAAGACTAAAGCAGACTGAAGAACTTCAAAAAAGATCTCACAAAACTAAGTGATTGGGCAACAAAATGGCAAATGAAATTTCATGTGGATAAATGTACAGTAGTGCACATTAGAAAAAATAACCCCAACTATACATAAAATATGATGGGGGCTAATTTAGCTACAAATAATCAAGAAAGATCTTAGAGTTACCATGGATAGGTCTCTGAAGACGTCCACGCCGTGTGCAGCAGCAGTCAAAAAAGCAAACAGGATGTTAGGAATCATTAAAAAAAGGGATAGAGAATAAGACAGAGACTATCTTATTGCCCTTATAGAAATCAATGGTATGCCCACATCTTGAATACTGCATACAGATGTGGTCTTCGCATCTCAAAAAAAGATACTGGCATTAGAAAAGGTTCAGAGAAGGGCAACTAAAATGAATAGGGGTTTGGAACAGGTCCCATATGAGGAGAGATTAAAGAGGCTAGGACTCTTCAACTTGGAAAGGAGGAGACTAAGGCGGGGGATATGAGAGAGGTATATAAAATCATGAGTGGTGTGGAGAAAGTGAATAAGGAAAAGTGATTTACTTGTTCCCATAATATAAGAACTAGGGGCCACCAAATGAAATTAATGGGCAGCAAGTTTAAAACAAATAAAAGGAAGTAGTTCTTCACACAGCACACAGTCAGCCTGTGGAACTCCTTGCCCGTGAAGGCTAGGACTATAACAAGGTTTAAAAGAGAACTAGATAAATTCATGGAGGTTAAGTCCATTAATGGCTATTAGCCAGGATGGGTAAGGAATGGTGTCCCTGGCCTCTATTTGTCAGAGGGTGGAGATGGATGGCAGAAGAGAGATCACTTGTGTTCTTGACAGTTTTGTATTTTTTTGTCTGATTTTGTAAGCAAGTAGTTTTTAAGTGAGGTGAAACTTGGGGTATGCAAGACAAATCAGATCCTGAAAGGAGTACGATAGTCTGGAATGGTTGAGAGCTACTGCTCTAGCCCATTCACTATTTTATATACCTTTATCACATCCCCTCGTTGTCTGAATAGTCCTGATGGTTTTTCACATTCCCTCATTTTTGTCACCCATCTCAGAACATCCTCTGTATTTGCTTTATCTTCTTTGAAGGCAGCGTGCTGCCAGCAGCAGCACAGAAGGGTGGCAATACCATACCATGCCATCCTTACTTCTGCCCTGCTGCCTTCAGAGCTGGGCAGCCAGAGAGTGGCAGCTGCTGACTGAGGGCCCAGCTTTGCAGACAGCAGCATAGAAGTAAGGGTGGCAATATCACACCATGCCATCCTTACTTCTGCACTGCTGCTGGCGGCAGCTCTGCCTTCAGAGCTGGGCTCCTGGCCAGCAGCCGCCACTCTTCAGCTCTGAAGGCAGTGCTGCCGCCAGCAGCAGCAGCACAGAAGTAAGGGTAGCAGTACCACAACCCCCCCTTCTGCACCTCCCCCAAACCAAACAATAACCTTGTGCCCCCCCCCTCCTTTTTGGGTCAGGACCCCTACAATTACAACACTGAAATTTCAGATTTAAATGGCTGAAATCATGAATTTTACGATTTTTAAAATCCTATGACTGTGAAACTGACCAAAATGGACTGTGAATTTGGTAGGGCCCTACTTATGCATACTAACATTTTGTTTTCTCTTTTGACTGCGGCACATTGAGCAGGGTTTTTTGAGCTGTCTACAGGGATGGATGGATTCGTTTCACCTTCTGTTTGACATCCACCTGCCCATAGCATTGTAAACCTGTCCTAGCAAGAGAGAATAGTCTGTCTAGATCCACCCAGAAAAGCCTCATCTTTCTATCTATGCTTTAATAGGTCATTGTGGAAAAGGTCTCAGGCTCTCAGATTGTTGACATTGATAAGAGGAAGTATCTGGTTCCGTCTGACATCACTGTGGCCCAATTCATGTGGATCATCAGGAAGAGGATTCAACTGCCATCTGAGAAAGCGATATTCCTCTTTGTAGACAAGACTGTCCCACAGTCCAGGTGAGAGGCCATTAGACTGGAATTTGTGTGCATTTCACTAAAGATACATAAGCTCAGTGGTGCATACCAGTAAGATATTTATAACTGGTACTCCGTACCAGAAAGACACAGGAGGCCACCGGGTGGCCCCATGCCAGCAGCTCCACTGGCGCAGCTGTACCACCCCCCCCACCCCTTCCATGCAGCCATGTCTCCTGTCTGGGGTCTGTACAGTAGCCCCATCAGAGGACAGGGCTATGGGTGGTACAACTGCGCCAGAGGAGTGGCCCCACGTTTTGCTCTTTTCGCTGCTGCAGTTCCAGAGAGCCCTGTGGTTCAGAAGTCTCTGGTGCAGTAGGAGGAGGACAGAGCCCCTTCCCCCCGGTAACGTGGGATGGATCATAGGGAGGGGACAGGGAGAGTGCAGGAGCCCCGAGCTGGGAGGGGGGAGAAAGTCATGTGGGGGAGGTCACATGTCCCCCCTTTGTGTCCCTCCTATGAGCATATCAGTAAGAAATTAATTCTACTTGCACCACTGCATAAGCCTGATGGACTGCATTCTGCTATGATGTTAGTGTTAACCCCTCAATATGATATACTGAGGAGCAGCTCACTGAGGAAGTAAAGGAAGAATGGTTTGCTATTTTAATATCATTGCTCTCATTTTTCTCATTTTATTTAAATGCTGGCAAAATACAAAACCCCAGCTTATTTATAAGAATAAGCTGGAAGAAAAAAGATGATTGTAAAGCAACTCAGTGTGACATGCCTCAGGGAAGGATGGTGGGGAAGGTTATTGAGATGCCATGTAGGAGTCTGAGACATAGATGGTGAACTTCTGGCCAAGAAAGCAAGTTTAACAAAGTTAAACTTCAGCAAGAGTTCAGGAATCATTTTAGTATCCAGTGGAGAGAGTCACTAAAATCCTCTTAGATTATAATTTCTTTGGGGCAAGTACTGTGCTTACTCTATGTTCTCCACAGCACCAAGCATGATACCAACAGTCAAAGTTCCATTGAGAATGTTAAGGTTGCATGATTAAATGCTCCAAAGTGAATACCATAGTCAGATTCTTGGAACAACCCTTAAATCTGCCCCCTGGTATGTATGACTAATCAGATAGCCACCTACTTTCTTAAATAATAGAGTACTGAATTATAATCTTGTAGGATGCAAAGTGAATGAAGGGAAATGGCTCCTTGTCTTATTCACTATGCATTTTATATATAAATACATTTTGCTGGCTGGCTGGCGTACACAGAAAAACACATTATAGTAGCAGACACTACATAGGCACCAAAGGTTGTAGCAGAAGCTATACTGCGTTATTTGAGAAACAGCATGTAATAATGGCAGAGATAATAGGGTTACCATACGTCCGGATTTTTCCGGACATGTCCGGCTTTTTGGGCTCCAAATCCCCGTCCAGGGGGAAATCCCAAAAAGCCAGACATGTCCGGGAAAATCGGGACATGAGGTGCCGGGCCGGTGGCTCGGGGGCCGGGCCGGGGCCGCGCCTCCTCCCCCCACACTCCTCCTTACCTGCTTCAGGCTTCCCGCGACTCAAATGTTCGCGGGGAGCAGGGGAGGGGGCGGAGACTTTGGGGAGGGGGCGGAGTTGGGGCGTGGGTGGGGCTGGGGGCGGGGCCGGGGCCCCCTGGAGTGTCCTCCTTTCGGAGGCACTAAATATGGTAACCCTAAGAGATAAGGCATTACTTGATGTTCGAATGCTTAAAACCATGCAACCTTAATGGTCTCTTCGGAGAATCTGCAAAGGATTTTAAAAAATTGCATGTTGTGGGTCCCCCCTTTTGCTTCTTTATTGTGTATGAGGCCTGAAAGAGGATTTTTTTTCCCCTTCCTGCTTGGTTACTCAAGTCTGAACTTCCTGGTATTGCAGTAACACCTCTTTGGGTGTATATCTCAAATGTGAGTTGTGAACTTTTACATGTTAACTAGATGGACAGGAATGTTGACTCTTTAACAAAGGCATCTTTTTGCCCCAACATTAACAAAAAATAAGGTTTAACTAGAGGGTCAGCCACTTCCTTGCTTCTGTAGGTTGAGCTCATTGCACATAGCAGGAGGCTCCTTGTATTCCTCTGTTTCCTCACATGCTTCCTCTGTGCCACCCCGCTACTCCTCTGTTTAAAGGACTCACTGCAACCCACCCCCTGTAATGGCCCCAGCATCTTCACCCTTACCTTAGGGATGAAGTCTTTCTTGAGTCCCTATAGCCATCAGCATCCTTACTTCCCTAGCTCCACTCAGCATCTGCTCTGCTCTGCCCAGCAGCTCCTTTTATATGAGCCTGCTGGGATCTGATTGGCTGCTTCCCTGCAGTCTCTCTCTGCAGCCTGGAGGATTCACCTCTACTGCTCTTTCTTGGGACTGGGTGTGGTAGAGCTGCGAGGCCTCCAGCAGGGGGCCTCAGAGCCTGGTACATCCCATCCCATCCCATCCCCTTATTCACATCTCCCCCCATGCCAGGGTTCCAATTCTCCCCCCCTGACGGGGGCTTTGTGTGCACCCCTACTACCTCCCCATTCTCTCTTTCCTTCCACTATTCTTTTCTTTTCTTTTATTTCTTTTTCTGAGTGTCAACATTTCGAAACTATTGGGATGGGCAGAGTTAAAATGAGCAGTATTAGACTGGAATGTGTTACTGGCCGCCTCAACTCATTTTTTGATTTTTAGACAATTACAGAAGTGGTTGAAGCTGCTGGTTCTACTAACCAGATGTCAGGGGCTCACATGTCCTCCATTTCCCCCTTCCTGTTTTCTACTTCACACTAAAATGAACAAGGTTATGTCCATTGTTGCACAGAACATTCCTTGAGACGTTATTGATGGGATGTGGCATTCAGGAGTCATAGTGTTATCTTCAAACAGAGAAATGCTGTCAAGTGAGTGTAAGGCCTCGCACACTCAGCCAAACAGCTTCACTGAAAATCCATTCCCCCTCAAGCTACTCATCTCTTGTGCTAACACAATTTCACAGTGCCTCAGGCCGCCTGCAGGGGCACAAAGCTGCCTGTCCAATTTAAACAACAAACAGGAAATAAAACCTGTTTTTTGACAAATCTTTCAGGCCGTTGTACATCATAAAGCAGCATAATAGGTCACAGGACTTTTTTTTTAATTTTAAAGATCACTTAATATTCAACAAACACCTACAAAATGTCATTAAACACAAAGTTGCAGCATCTAGAACTATTAGGATAGACAGCATGGGAGCAGCCTGTTCTATACAAGGTGCACACTTAGGACAATGGCATGTAGGGCATGCTCTTACCTCACTGTACAATTAATGAGACATGACTACTACAGACATCATCGCACACCTTACACTGCAGCGAATGAGGCAGAGAATAATAGAAGCCTTACCTTCTTCAATGCACCCTCTAGCAGATTAATTCCGTCATATGCAGTGAGGTTAACCACACTTGCAGGCTGAGTGCAACCTTTCTTTGTTTGGAATGTTGGTATTCCCAAAATACTGGAACAGCATAAAACGAGTCTAAAGCCTTCATCACATGGTCAAATCAAAACTTATTTTCACATGGACACTCAAAGGCCCTTCTTGTCAATGAGGATTAGTTTCCTGCCAAATTTAAATTTGCTACCCACAGACATTTTGGAGCAAGAGATACTCAGATTAGTCCCTTTTTATTTTATCATAGGGAAGGTGTCCATTCCCCCAACCTGGTGGTTGAATTTGAAATATTTTTTGCACAAACTTTCAGAATGAATTCATCTTTGGATAGAGACTGGGCCTTGAAAATTAGTCCAGCGGGTTATGAACTGAACACTGTAATGGGGAAGGGGAGTTATAAATAGAAATGTTCACACAATCTTAATTATAGGTGGTGATGGTGCTTCAGCTACAACAATAGAAGTGGGCTATTGAGGTTCTGCTCCCACTAAAAGTGATGACATCCCAAGACTTCAGCTTCAACACTTCTAGACTGGAAACATACCAGTGCATTAGGCCTCAAACAGCATCTACTAAAATCCACATTTGTGTAGACCCACAAACTTAACAATAAAAATCCAAGCATTTAGCAGATTCACAGAAATTCTTTATGGATGCCAGTGCTAGAACATCTGGACTCAGGAGCAACCAGGGATATTGGTGATGACTAAGGGATGTGGATGCCTGCTGTCTCTCTCTGGAATCAATAGCATTTCAGATACTCTCATTCATATATTTAAACTTACACTTCTAGTCTAGAGCTTTGTTTTTCATCTCTGTTTGCCATACAGTAATTGTTACCATGTGCAACTCTGCTGCCTGGAGCAACTTCTCATTGTGTTTTCTTTTTCTTTCCCCTTGTTCAAGCCTAACTATGGGACAGCTTTATGAGAAGGAGAAGGATGAGGATGGATTCTTATATGTGGCCTACAGTGGAGAAAACACATTTGGCTTCTGAATGCTGGGGTCTGGCTGCTGCATCGTCCCGCTATGTATCTTGTAAATAGCCAATTGTTTTCAGTTATGACACCCACAGAGGTTTCTCCCATACACATCATGCATTTGTAACTGGATTAATTTCCTAATATATTGATAGGTCTTGTTTTATTAGACTGGTAAATTATCAGAGTTTTTCGAGTTTTTTTCCTTTATTGTGCATTGTCCTCATGGCTATAAGTTCCCAGAGCCTCACCCCTCTGGAACACATATTTAATGACATTGTTTATATATTGACGCAAAGTAGTTGGGCTACTACAACATGAAAAAGAGGAACATGCATTTATTCTGGATTTAGTTTGAGGTGTTAGCTTGACAAGAATTAAAATATTAATTATTCTTAGAAACACTGGCTTCACTAGGTTATTCTGAGCAGTAGCAAGATGCTTATCATATTGAACTAAGTTAATGTTCCTCTTTCTGAATTCTATTAAGGAATAACTAAATAAAAATTCCTCCCACACACGTTGTTATGTGGCCAATGTCCTTTCTTGACCTTAATTTTGGCCGGCAAGATTCTACAGTGAGGGAGCACACTAATGCACATAAAAGGAGGAAACAAGGATCTGTCCTTGGGGACCAAACCACTCTGGCTGGAGCAGCCAGTCCTCATTAGGAGAGGAGCCAAGAGTTGCCAATGGGACCCAGCTCTCAGTCCAAGGATGCTGGGGAGGAGGGAACTGGATAATGGGATTGTGTATATGGGGAAGGGCTGACAATCAAGATACTGGACAACACATACAAGGGCAGAAGAGGACCAGGCAGCAAAGGAGTGGGAGAGAATAATACACTAGGTGAGAGAAAGTTATATACTCTTACGAGAAGTTTCAGTCCTGCAGTGGTTTTCAACTTATTTACCATTGTGGGCCGCATCCAATACTACGTGTATGGCCCTGAGGCTGTCACATGGGCTGCAGCTCTGTGCTTATTGGGCTGCAAGCGACCTGCAGGGGACAGGTTGAGAACCACTGCTTTATTTCATGAAAATTAAAAATCACTCCAAATTCATGATTGGAAAATAGGTATAGTCACATCACAACCCTCAGTGGGTACATCTATACAGCAGCTTGGAGCTATAAATCACAGTTTGGGCAGCCATACACATGATTGAGCTAGCATACTAAAAATAGCAACGTAGGCATGGTGGCGGAGGCTAAGTACAATCATGTCCACGGTCCTAGGTACGTACTTGGATGGCTAGCCCAAGCTGCCACCTGTACCACTGTGACCACACTGCTATTTTCAGCTCACAAGCTCAACCAAGCAGTGCATGTTTGGCTACCTGAGCTGTGAATTACACCTTCCAGCTGTGCTGTAGACGTACTTTAAAGCAGGGGTGAAAGTGGGTGGGTACGGTGTACTGGTAAGAAGCCGGTACCGGCCCGTACCCAGCCAACATTAAAGTGCTGCCACAATGCTTTAACATCAATGCCCCTTTTGCCACCCCCCGCCCCGGGCCACTGACCCAGGGGGAGCGGGGGGGAAGGGGCAGCTGCCCCGGGGCTGGTGATTTAAAAGGGGCTGGGGCTCCTGGCTACTGCCGCCACTACCACAGCAGCAGCTGGAGCCCTGGGCCCTTTTAAATTGCCACTGGAGACCCTGGCGGAGCAAGCCAGGCAGCACAGATGGGCTGGCTGGGGGAGGCTGACCCCAGCTCTGCCCGAGGCTGGGCCTCCATACCGGTAAGAATTTAATATTACTTTCACCCCTGCTCTAAACGTAAACAGGCTCTGAGACAAGTAAGTGGGGTTGAAATAGTTTTGATCTTCACTTTCTCTTTCCAATGGTGCACAAGGGCCTTGGGGAACCAGGACTGAATCACAGCATTGGCCTTTGGCAATTAGGGCCCACCCTTTGCGCAAACCCAGAACAAACGGAATTAATCATGCAATAAGATTTCAACTTCCTCATCACTGGGTTCACACTGCTACACTGCTTCTACATACTCCGGCTACACAGGGTAGAACAAGGAGAATGTGTGCTGCCAAGTAAAGAGGAGGAAGCCTCTAGTTATGTGCCGGGGCACTCATGCTATAATGGATAGGGCAGCTAGCTACATGGCAAGAGTTATTGGAGAATTAGCATCTCTCTTAATATAGTATAGTAGGAAATCACTAACCATAATACTTCAGGCTGCAAACAGAACCTTGTTTTTTGTTTTTTTAACACTATGGTGCTAGTGAGGGTTTTTTTTTTTTTTTTTTTTTTAAATGTGCCAGGGTCAATGTGGCGGTTATCATGGTGAACCTACTGCTGAATTTACACACATTGAAGCTTCCAGGAGCTTACACTATATTTAAAGCTATGTTTGGCTTTAAAGGTCACATTTACTGGTGCTATCTTTCTTTTGTTGGGAAGAGGCCTATTACTAAAGCTGGTTTCAATAGTGTAGCATGTGCTCCCTGCATCTGAAAAAATGCTCTTAATCAATAAGCCTTTCATTAATTTAGTGCTGCAGCAGTTAAGGTCCTGTCATCATTTCCACTGTGAACCCTCTTTTTTCATGAGTTAACACTCATCTATGTTTGTTTTGGGCAGAAACTTGGCATAGCAAGTCTCTGCCTGGAGGGACTTTCTGGCCCTGGTTTTCAAAACTTGGAAGGAAGGCAATAGGATTAGCTGCTTTTTTTTTTGTATCCTTTACCATTAAAAAGGAATTTTGTATCCTTTAAACTGAAACACTGCACCATTTGTCCATAGGCAAAACTAGGCTCTGGCTAGTTAGGACATAAATTGAAGCAGCTGATTATATAATTCAGAAACATGATTCACTGGTTTATCACTTAGCCTTCCCTGAAAATTTTAAATACACCCTAGTAATACACAGGCGCAGCTACCCAAACCTTGACAGGAACAAGCTTTAACCACAATAGCATGACAGGCTGAAATGACTTTGGAATTTCCCTCATGAATATCTGAAAAACAAGTGATGACTTTATTTCTTCTTACATTAGCTCACAGATTACTGGCCAGTCTAGCCTCAGCAGCCCGGAGTCACGAGGAAAGAACTGCACAAGAAAGACTGCAGTAAAGAAATGAGAAAGGGCTCCATAAAGGTCTCTTTATATTGTATCAAGAGGTGGATACATGTAGGTTGGCAGCATAACAGAGCGAACGATTTTTCTTACTGCACATCCCTGCTTTTGGTAGAACCATTCTGACTTATAGAATGGAAAAAAAGTGACTGAGCCAGGATGTTTGGCTCTCACATGACTACTTCCCCCACCCCATTCCCTCTTTTTTTTAAACCCTTCAGTATTGGCAGTGGCAGCTCAGCTTATGCACTGGAGAATGCAGAAGGGTGTAAAACAAGAACTTTTTCAGGGACTTCTTGTAACTCTATTCCCTCCCTCATGCCTGGAGCTCTTCTCTCCACCCTGTTCGCCCCTTTGCCAGGGTCTCCCATACCAGGAACTGTGCTCGTCTCTATTCCCTACTTCCCCCATTTTCCCCTGCCACCAGGGGTTGTCCCTTCGCCCCATGTTACATGCATGGTATACACCCCCTTCCCTGGGTTCCCTATGCCCCCCTGAGGTTGTATGCACCCCCCCAATTCCCCAACATGCCAGGGGCTCTGTGTGCACACATTCCATTCCTCCCCCCCACTTCTTCTCCTTTCTTTTCTGTTTCAGGACGTCAATATTTTAAACTGTATTGGCAGGCTAGATAGTACTGAGGGTGCTGTTAAGGGGAAATGTCTTCATGGTTGTTTCTGGTTCTGTGCGCTATAGCCAATTACAGAGAAGCGTTAAGCTGATAGCTCTGTTAACCAGATGCCCGTGACTGTCCCCCTCCCCTTTTTCACCAAAATCAGTAGGGCTCTATCCCCCAGCCTCAACAATTACTTAACATTTTGGAGCTGATCGGATGTGATGTTCAACCCTTTTTTCTCATGAAAGAGAGAAATGCCATTAAATTGAGTGACACGGGATATGAGGGAATACCTTTTATTAGACCAACTTGTGTTGGTGAAAGAAACGAGCTTGCAAAGTTCCTCTCTTTCACCAACAGAAGGTGGTCTAAAAAAAGATATTCCCTCACCCCCCCTTGTCTCTCTAATATCCTGGGACCAACATTTCTGCGACACTGCAAACATTAAATTGTGTGTAAGGCCTCACAAGCTCAGCCAAGGAATCTTTCAAGTGCTGTTTTGTTTGGTGTTTTAATTCTTGCCCTCTGGCGTGGGTTCACTAACAACTCATCTAGGCTGCAGCATGTCTGACTCTCTCATTGTCCCCATCCCAAAAGGTTAATGACACTGGGCAGAAGCCCCAAAGCTGCTGGCTCCCCCTGCCACGCCTTAGTAGAAGCAGGCACACTAGCTCATTGTACAAAGGCACAGGGAAAGCTTAGGAAAGAGTTAAAAAAAAACTACGTCCCCCAACTGCTGATCTAAAAGCTAGACTGGCTGCAGTACAACTAGCCTTATACAACTTGTTCTAACATTACAGCTGGAGAGGAAATGGAAACATTCCAGTCTGGTTTGCAGGTTCACTGGAGACCTTGTTTATGAATACCAAAGGGGGAAACAAGCACATTCGGAAGATCTGGTTTACGCTGGCTACATGGTATCTCACAAGGCTTTAGGAAAGGGAGGAGGTAATGAGTTTGAAAATGTACTGGTTTGTTTTTATATTAGTATATTATAGTGCACTAACTGCTAAGACCTGCTGCTTCTCCATCTCAAGCGACCATACCCTCTTCCTAGATGCTTCACATTCCTGCAATTCACCCCAATCCCAAAATATACTAGGATCTGGCTTGACCTCCAGCTGCTGGTTCCTTACACAAGTTTTAGATAGCAGCTTCTTTACCCCTACACTGGCTCAGTTCTTTCAAGAGGGGCTGGGATGTTGATGCTGGCTATGAAAAGTGTGGGAGGAGACAGATTAGACTCAGGCTGTCTCCTCCTCCAGCTTTATCACTTCCTACAGGAAACCATAATTTAGCCACGGTGTGAACCAAAAGGATTGTCAAGGAAGGCAATAGGCTTAGCTCCATTTCTCCCTCCTATGCATTAAAGCAGCATACATCTGCCATCGCTCTGCTCAATGTTTTTGTAAAATGTAGGCTACAACAGGACAGACATCTGAGAGAACAGTGGCTCTTGGGTGATTATATAATCTCAGTCTTGGACTTAAGGAAGAAAAATGTCCATGTGAACTGTCAACTGCCCAGATGGAAGAATCTGGGTAGACCACACAACACTTCTAGTTTGACTAGGACATTTCCCACCAGTCTTAGACTGTTCTGCCATGCTGATGTCATCTAATAATATTTTGCTGAGACCCATCTATTAAAGCAAAGCCTGTCAGGGACTGTATACTGCTACCAGAAGCCTCTCCAGCTTCTACCAGGCTCAGTTAACACATGGCATAAGCTAAATGGTAACATTGTAACATGAGGCCCTTACTGATAAAACCAAGATCGGTTTTCCCAAGGAGAAATGGTGAATAAAAGGCTTGAGTGTCTCAGTGTTAGTATTTCTTTCATGTATCTGTTGGCTCAGACTTCATAGTGTCTTATCTCACTGAAAATTGTTTTTAAGGGAAATGTGGCATCCTTTCTGCTCTCTGATTCATATTTTTTTTAAAAACCTTCCCCACTGTAAAATGCAGAGGCTTTTATGGAACGATCTGGATATAAAAAAATAAAATGACTAATTAAAAGCCCCATTTTTACCCAACTCATCAAATTATCTCTCATCAGTAGGGTGACTAGATACCTTGGTCCTCTGGGATTGGTCTTGGTCTTGGCTTGGACGTATGAGAGAACAGATAGTGCCAAGCCAACAGATTTGGGTGCTGTATCTTTTCCACAGCAGAACAAAAGGCTGGCATGTCACCCCTTCCTACTTTCATCTCCCTTGTCAAAGATATCAGAGTTGGTAGTAGATGGATCAGGAGTTCCCCTACTCATATGCTGTGATAAATGAAGAGGGGGTAGCTCCCTATTATGGACACCCAGCCAGCCAGTTAGCTATAAAATCCCTCTGAGTAGCTGTTCTCTACGTGCTTTACCTGTAAAGATTAAAAAGTCCACAGGTAAAAAGAAAGGAGTGGGCACCTGACCAAAAGAGCCAATGGGATGGCTAGAACTTTTAAAAATTGAAACAAGACTCCCCTTTGTTGTCTGTGGTTGTTCTCCGGAGAGAGGAGACACACAGCTGCAATGCTATAAGCCGCTTTAAGCCAGGTATGAGAAATCATCAGATCATACCTATAATTACTTATTTGAACCCGCCCCCCAAATATGTAAGTACATCAGAAAATGTCTACAAAGATGTGATTAGGGTTATTTCCTTTATTTCTATAAATAAAATCTTTTTTTTTTTTTTGGGGGGGGGAGGGGGCGGAGAAATCTTCCCTGTGCTAACCGCAAATGCTTTTGTTTGCTTGTAACTTTTAAGCTGAACCCCCAAGAAAGCTATTTTGGGTGCTTAATTTTTGGAAATGCTCCTTTAAAATCTAGCAAAAGCCTAAGTTCAAGTCATGTTTTTTTCTTTTTTGTTTTTAATAAAATTTACCTTTTTTGAGAACAGAATTGGATTTTTGGTGTCCTAAGAGGTTTGTGCATATGCTGTTTAATTAGCTAGTGGCAACAGCTAATTTCCTTTGTTTTCTTTCTCAGCTCTTCCCCGGGGGGGAAGGATGGGGGGGGGGGGTGAAAGGGCTTGAGAGTACCTCACAAGGAGGAATTCCCAAGTGCTTCTTGCTGGATCAAGGGGGTTTTTGCATTTGGGTGGTGGCAGCATTTACCAAACCAAGGTCAGAGAAAAGCTGTAACCTTGGGAGTGTAATACAAGCCTGGAGTGGCACATATTAATTTTTAAAATCCTTGCAGACCCCCACCTTCTGCACTCAAAGTGCCAGAGTGGGGATTCAGCCTTGACATATGCCATGGTAAATACAGCTCAGAAGTGACCACCCAAGACCACTGGGGTCTAATTTATATTTCATAAAGAATGACAAACAAGCAGCCATAACAAGTTCCCTTTTCTATCCCCCTCCCTCAGGCTCAGATTTTTAAAGGTATTGAGGTGTTGCTGTGCTCAGCTTAAATCCCACGCTCCCTTGGAAAATGGGATTTAGTCTCCTAAGTCAGTGAGGCATTGCAATGACTCAAATCACTTTAAACAGCTGGGCCTTAGAGACAAGGTCCTGGCTTCAACTGACAGCCAGAATTTGGCCCATATTCTAAAGTAACATCTCCCACTCTGTGTCTGAAGGCTCCATCAATGCTGGGCTCACACAGCTGCCATTTTATGTAAACTGCAGGTAATCCTTGGTATTCTTGACCCAGGCTCCTAGGGCCTGGCTACGCAGCACTTTCCAAGCTTCTTGATAGTTTGCTGCAGCTTCCTTGTACTCCCAATAGGTCTCCAACTTCTTCTCCCTGATAGGAAATGCACCACAACAATGGACAGATTTCAGTTTTCTTATTAACAGGAGGTTAACCTTTCCTTTTTGAACAAACACCCACCCTGTGAGAGGCCAGTCTGCACTCCACTGACTGCGCTTCCTGACCCACTTGGCAAACAGGCAGGCATATAAATACTAATCTGCAAGAGTTTTGTGGGAATAAATGGAAAGAGATGAAAAGGCCTACTGCCATTCCACCTCAGACCCATGGATCTAGCAGACAGACTAGGCCTCTACTGGCTAACTATACCCTTCTCCCTAAGATACAGTGTACTATTAGTGGTGGTACCACTGTGATGGCTGCATTTTGGAGGGCAGAAAGGGGATCCTTGGATATAATCTGTAATTCTGTAAAATACTCAGCTACTTGGGAAAAAGCATTTTGTAAATTACAAAAAAGTAATTTTCCCTCTGTTGATACTCACACCTTCTTGCCAACTGTCGGAAATGGGCCACATCCACTCTGATTGGATTGGGCTCGTTAGCACTGACCCCCCATTTGGTAAGCAACTCCCATCTTTTTATGTGCTGTAATATATATGCGTGCCTACTGTATTTTTCACTCCATGCATCTGATGAACTGGGTTTTAGCCCATAAAAGCTTATGCCCAAATGTGTTAATCTCTAAGGTGCCACAAGGACTCCTCGTTGTTTATGTAAATCAGTGTTATACGAGAAATGCTCACATGATTGGCAGGCAGGAAAAGAGATGATCTATTCTCCTGCAGCCCCAGGCAAATCTCTGAAAAAATCTGACACATTGGCACGTGCATGTATTCAACACCTACTCTTCTCCACAACACAAAAGCCACACCTTTGATCCATTATTCAGTTTCAGACTTTACTTTCAAGTCTTCATCCATACTTGAGATCACAAATCTAGTTAGTAAAGGTAACTGTGTTAACATAATGTACTAGGACATAGTACCACAAGGACATTCTGATTAAAAAATTAGAACTATACTAAATAAATGCAATGTACACAAGTGGATTCAAAACTGGCTGACAGACCTTCAAAACGTAATTGTTAATGGGGAATTGCCCTCAAATTGGGGTGCATCCAATAGAGTCCCCCAGGGATCTGGTTTTGGGCCTATTTATCTAATATCTTTATTAATGCTCTGGAAGAAAATATAAAATCATTGCTAGTACAGGTGATAGACTGCTGAAGCAATAAATAATCATGAAAACAGAGCAGTCATACAGAATGATCTCGACTGCTTGGTAAGATGGACCCATTCAAACAAAATGCAAGGTCATGAATCTAGGGACAAAAAATGCAGGCCATACCTACAGACTGGGGGAACAATACTCTGGAAAGAAGTGACAGTGTGAGAGTGCAGGGGTACTACTCTTGTTAACTTCACCTAAGCTTCTCCCTCCTCTTGCATTTGTGCTTGTGTTTAAAGGAAAGTTTACAAGCAAGTCTTAAAAAATTTACCCAGACCTACTAGCCAAAGGACTAAGCCCGCCAGCCATGATGAAAGATACCTATGCTGCCATATCTCCAAGGCCTCATACCCTGCAATTTAAAGGAATTAGTAATCAGAGTCCCTGAAGCAAACAAGCTCTCCACAGGAGATGTGTTGCAATTAAATACAGTGTGCATACAGATCCCCCAGGTGAGAGGCGGAGAGGGGAAGAGAAAGGAGAGTACAGTTGAAGAGATAGGTGAACCAGGATGGCATGGAGTCCCAAAGACCAAGAAGTAGATGCTGTTAGGGAGGAGGGATTGATCAATCATCATAAGTAGCAGAAAGACCTGGGAACAGACAAGGGACCCATGGACTTGGCCCAGAGAAGGCAGTTGGTGACTTTGGAAAAAGATGTGTCAATAGAGTAAAGGGGGCAGATTGCAAGGGATCAAGAAGAGAATCAGAGAAATGAAGGGAGGAACTTAGGAGGCAAAGTGGGGAGGATGGACTGATGGCTGTAAGAAAGTGGAGTCTTGGGAGCGTTAGGTAGGGGATACCAGAATGCACTTGAACGCAGAAGAAAAGGAGTTGGTGAGGCAGACAGACAGGGGATCGGTGAGAAAGGCAGTAAACAAATGAGAGTGAGGAGGGACGGTTTGACAGCTTGGAAATCAATAGAAAAAGTCCACTCTGAATCAGAGCCCAGAGCGAAGGAAGAGAATATGTTCTGAAGGTGGCATGAAGGGGAAGCGGAGGGGGAATAGCGTGTTTTGGTTGGTAGCAGGAAAGCAGCAGGGCAGGCTGAGTGGAGAGCTAGGTCCCCCTGCTGTACACACTAAGCTTGCATAGCCTGTATCAGAGACACTCGTATCTGTGTGTCTGCTGAACTGTGCCACAAAGAGAAGTCCAGAGACAGAAAATGACAAAGGACAAAAATGCCATAGGAAATTACAAAACCACAGGAATCCTTTAAAGGTTTGAGGTGAAAGAGTGTTATGTAAGCACCACATAGCCAACCTTCCAATCACGCAGCAGCACGCCCTCAATGCACCACACAAACCCAGCTCCTACCATCCCAGTTATGAAGTCACGTTGGACAAACATCTGAAGTAGAGATCCCCATTCAATGCTGTGGCTAAAAGGGCAAATCCTTGGATGTTTAAAACATGTACATATCCAGCAGAAGTCGGGAGGTGGTATTGCCTCTCTCAACTCAAATAATGTTTCCACTTTTCATGTCCACACTTCAAAAAGATGTTGAAAAACTAGAGAGGGCTCAGAGGAGGAACAAAAATGATTCAAGGTCTAAAAAAAAAAAAAAAATCCCAGAAAGAGATTTAAAGACTTCAATCTGTTCAGCTCATCAAATAGAAGGTTATGGGGCAACTTGATCACAGTCTAGAAGTATCTACATGGGGAGAAGATTTTTCAGGGATCTTTGAGCCTTCTGACAAAAGCATAAATGAGATCCGATAGGCGGAAGTTGAAAAATCCTAACTGGAAATAAGACT
Source organism: Trachemys scripta elegans (assembly GCF_013100865.1). Taxonomy (NCBI): domain Eukaryota; kingdom Metazoa; phylum Chordata; order Testudines; family Emydidae; genus Trachemys; species Trachemys scripta. The sequence goes on from NC_048310.1 coordinate 1,329,642, forward strand.
TTTTTCCCAAGAAGTTGGGATATTTAACCTTTGGAACAGATTAACAATGGATGTGATAGATTCATCATCACTTGGAATCTTGAAATCAAGATTAGAGGTCTCTTTCTAACATATATGATCTAGAGTTCAACCAGAAGTTATAGGTTTGATGCAGCAGTGGTGGACGGAGTTCTATGGCCTGTGGTATTATATGCAGGTCAGACTAGATGATCCGAATGGTCCCTTCCGGCCTAAAAACGTATGCATTGCTTTCTTTAGTAACATAATGAAATTCCCACTAGGTAAGAGCTGCTGCTTTTAGTAAAAGTCTCTATACACAAAGCAGATACAGCACAGGAAGCAGACATGCAAGCTGTTCACATGGCCCCCACTCCCCATGGGGTTTCGCTGTGACCTGAAGGGAGAAACTTTTAACCCTTGACTTCTCTCTGCTGACACTAGTGTCACGGAGTATTGGGGGACTCAGGGCCCTGCACCCCCGGCTTCCTGCGATTCACCATGACTCTCAGCCAGCCAGTAAAGCAGAAGGTTTATTTGGATGACAGGAATACAGTCCAAGACAGGTCTTGCAGGCACAGACAACAGGGACCCCCTCAGTTAGGTCCATCTTGGGGTCCCAGGGCATCCCAGCCCCCCTTGGGAGGTCAGAGCAATCTCTGCCTCCCCACCATCTCACCACCCAGCTTCCAAGACTCTCCTTCAGCGACCCCTCCCACAGCCTTTGTTCAGTTTCCCGGGCCACGGTGTCACCTGGGCTCTCATGTTACACGCCCAGGTATTCGCCTTCGGGCAGACTATCCTAGCCCCACTCCCCTGTCAGCATTCACAGACCACAGTAAGAACAGTCCCAGTTCGTCACATCTCCCCCCTTCGAGACCGAACTGAGCAGGGTCACTTTAGCCAGTGACCCGGGGAAGTTCGAACCTACCCCCGTTCCCATGGATGCCCCCGCATCCCTCCCATTCCTTGGTGAGAATTACACCAGGCCCCTCCAGTTTCACGCCCCCCCTTCGGTCGGGGGTGCTTGATGGCCCTCGCAGTTCGCATGTGGGAAGGTTTATGTGGCCTGTGCCCTTTTCCCGCCCCCATACCTCTGGGGTTCCAACTGGGCTGTGGTCTTCTCCCAGCGCTCCAGTCTGGAGGTCTGTGCTTTGGGCTCTCTTGGTTTAGAGCCGCCCTTTTAACCTTGGCCACCCTCCGGAAAGGATCCTTTATGCTGGGCAAGGGTCCTAAAGCTGTTTTCCCCTTGTCCCAGGCCTTCCTCCCCCTCTGACAGGGGTCACAGGATCCGCAGTACTGTCGGACAGTAACAAAGACCCCAGGCCAGTAAAAGCTCCGTAGCAGCCTCTGCTGGGTACGCCAGGTTCCCTGGTGCCCTGAGAGGGGAATGTCATGGGCCCGGTACAGCAGCTGGCGGCGATACTTCTGGGGTACCACCAGCTGCCTCCTGATCCCCCCGACTCCATTTTCCCTGGGGGAGCCCATTCTCGGTACAGGAACCCCTTCTCCCACAGGAACCTTTTCCGGCCACCTCGTCCCATGGTCTGTACCGCATTGAGGTCGGCCAGGTCCCTTATCTTCCGCAAGGAGGGATCTCTCTGTAACTCGGCCTGGAACTCAGCAGCTGGGACAGGGATGGCCACCTGCTCTTTCTCGCCCGCTGGGTCTGAAGCTGCAGCCTCCCTGAGCCGTGTCCCTGGGCGTTCCCTCCCCACCAGGTTAGGGTCCTGCGCCTCAGGCAAGGCACCCCCCCCAAGGCCAGGGCGCAGTGCCCCTCGCCGGCTCTGACTGCGGGTCACAACCAGTGCCTTTTGGGGGTTGCTTGGCCAGTTCTCCAGGTCCCCCCCCCATCAATACCTCAGTGGGCAAATACGGGTGTACCCCCACATCCTTGGGGCCCTCCTTGGCCCCCCACTTCAGGTGTACCCTTGCCACGGGCACTTTGACTGGTGTTCCGCCCACCCCCGTCAGGGTCAGGTAGGTGTTGGGCACCACCTGATCTGGGGCCACCACCTCGGGCCGGGCCAGCATCACCTCTGCACCCGTATCCCAGTATCCATTGACCTTCCTCCCATCCACCTCCAGGGGAACAAGGTACTCTCTCCGGAGGGACAGCCCCGCGCCCACCGTATAAACCAAGAACCCTGAGTCTGGAGCATCCAGCCCCCTAGAGGAGCTGGCCTGGAGCTCTCCTCCCTCCTTAGCAGGTGGTACTCTGCCAGCCCCCCTTCCCTGGGAATGCTGCCTCTCACCGGGCTGGGTCTCTACCCAGTCAACCCTCTGTGGGTTCGGCCTGCTCAGTCTGTCCCTGAGCCTGGGGCACTGGGCCCGTATGTGGCCTTTTTGGCCACAGTGGTAGCAGCCCATGTCCCATGGGTCCCCCCGAGTGGGTCGGATGGTCCTGACGCCGGATGTTCCCCTTTGATGGGGTTTTTCTGTATTTTCCCACGGGGAGGTCCCATGGTGACTCTCTCTCTGCGTTGTGGTGGGACTGTTCCTTTGGGACTCCTCCCTGTTATCTCCTGACCGGCTCTTTACAAACTCATCGGCCAGCCGGCCTGCATGTCGCGGGTTCTCTGGCTTTCTGTCCACCAACCACAGCCTCAGGTCGGATGGGCACCGCTCATACAGTTGCTCCAGTACCAGCAGTTTGACCAGGTCCTCCTTCGTCTGGGCCCCATCAGCCCACTTGCTGGCGTATCCTTCCATGCGGACGGCTAGTTGCAGATATGAGATCTCAGGGGTTTTATCCTGACTCCGGAACCTTTCCCGGTACATCTCAGGAGTCAGCCCAAACTCACGTAGCAGGGCCTTTTTGAATAGTTCGTAGTCCCCTTTCTCTGCCTCCTCCAGTTGGCGGTACAATGCCACGGCTTTGGGGTCCAGTAAGGGGGTAAGGACCCGGAGTCTGTCCGCGGGATCAACCCGGTGCAGCTCGCAGGCCGTCTCAAAGGCCTCCAGGAAGTCATCCATGTCCTCCCCCTCCTTGCGTGGGGCCAGGATGCACTTATCAAAGCTCCGTGCAGTCCTGGGTCCCCCCTCACTCACCGCAGCCGGGGGTTCGCTGCCCTTCAATCTCGCCAGTTCCAGTTCATGCTGTCTCTGTCTCTCTTTCTCCTCCCGTTCATGCTGATGCTGTCTCTCTTCATGCTGTCTCTGTCTCTCTTTCTCCTCCCGTTCATGCTGTCTCTGTCTCTCTTTCTCCTCCCATTCATGCTGTCTCTGTCTCTGTTGTTCACGATCCTCCAGCTCTCTCAGTTTTAGCTCTTTCTCCCATTCCAGCCAATTCTGCTCCACGGATGCCGAACGTCGCCGGGAGGATCCTCTACTGGCCGGCGAGCTTCGCCGGGAGGATCCCCTGCTGGCCGGGGGAGTCACGGCGCCTTCGGTATTTGCTGGGCTCCTCCCCACCCTTCCCATAGGCATAGGAAGGAGGGGTCTCGGGAAGCCCTCAGCAGCCGGCTGACCACTCCCAGCTGGGACAGACTCTGGTGCCTGTGCTGCATTTGCCAGGATGCTTCCCTGAGACACAGGGAGCAGTTCATTCGCGCGATCTTCCGCCTCCAGCCGGGCAATGAGCTGTTCTTTGGTGAGCCTCCCACTGCGCAGCCCCCTCTGCTTGCACAGCTCCACCAGGTCGCTCTTAAGCCGCTTGGCATACATCTTCCTGCTGGCCACTCACCGGCCTGTGTGCTCACAGCTCCCCACAGTTCCCAGGGAGACCCCTAGTGTGCCAGCCCTTCTCGAGGTCACCAACTCTCTGCCAGGGTCGAGCTGCAGACTCCTCCGCCCCTGGGACCACTCGCTGCGATGCCCCCGGGGGACCCTGTTACTGCAAAAGTCCTTCTCGCTGGTCACACACTCCCAGGGTAATAACCGTCTCTCTCACTCTTCAGCACGCCTGATCCCCATCAATCCCCCTTCGTTTTACTGCTCCCCAGTCACTTACTACAGGAAGCGCCGTCCACGGGGTGCAGTAGATCCCGCCGCTGCCACCAGTTGTCACGGAGTATTGGGGGACTCAGGGCCCTGCACCCCCGGCTTCCTGCAATTCACCATGACTCTCAGCCAGCCAGTAAAGCAGAAGGTTTATTTGGATGACAGGAATACAGTCCAAGACAGGTCTTGCAGGCACAGACAACAGGGACCCCCTCAGTTAGGTCCATCTTGGGGTCCCAGGGCATCCCAGCCCCCCTTGGGAGGTCAGAGCAATCTCTGCCTCCCCACCATCTGATCACCCAGCTTCCAAGACTCTCCTTCAGGGACCCCTCCCACAGCCTTTGTTCAGTTTCCCGGGCCACGGTGTCACCTGGGCTCTCATGTTACATGCCCAGGTATTCGCCTTCGGGCAGACTATCCTAGCCCCACTCCCCTGTCAGCATTCACAGACCACAGTAAGAACAGTCCCAGTTCATCACAACTGGCAATTAGTAACAGCTACAACAGTGGTTTTTGTGATGTGGACACCTGTGCACTAGGGAATGCACTGAGACCCATCTAATCATTTCGCAGAAAGCAAACAGTGGTTAATTATCACCACTGGTTTCTGTCTGTGCCAACACTTGCTGGATTTTAACCCGACTGTTTCTCATCCTTGCTCACCTGAACTAGCAAGTCCCCCCAAAAGGACAGTTACCTGTTCCATAACTGGCAACATGTGTTGCTCAGGTGTATTCCATTATAGGTGTGCGTGCTCGCCACGTGCACCGGTGCCAGAAGTTTTTCCCTTAGCAGTATCCGTAGAAGGGGAGCACCGCTGCGACCCCTGGAGTGACGCCTCTATATCGCGCCATAAAGGGGGCTGCGTGCTCCCCCCACCCTCAGTTCCTTCTTGCCAGACAACTCCGACAGCGGGGAAGGAGGGCGGGATGTGGAATACACCTGAGCAACACATCTCGAAGAACGCCAGTTACAGAACAGCTAACTGTCCTTTCTTCTTTGAGTGATTGCTCATGTGCATTCCACTATAGGTGACTCCAAGCTATCCCTGATGGAGGTGGGTAGGAGTTAAGTTTTAAGATTTAAGGGTTACCTGGGCAGAGCACCGCCCTACCAAACCCTGCATCATCCCGCGTCTGGGAGACGATCGCATACTGCGAGGAGAAGGTGTGGACAGAGGACCACATAGCAGCCCTACATATGTCCTGAATAGGGACGTGAGCCACATAGGCAGCTGATTAGGCCTGGGCTCTCGTTGAATGAGCCTTCACTATAGGAGGCAGGGGAACCCCTGCTAGGTCGTAACAGGTGCGAATGCATGAGGTGATCCAGGCGGGAAATCCGCTGGGTGGAGACCGGACACCCCCTCATGCGCTCGGCCGATGCAATAAACAGCTGGGGGAACTTCCTAAATGGCCTGGTTCTGTCTAGGTAGAAGGCCAGCGCTCTGCGCACGTCTAACATATGCAGGTGGCGTTCCTCATTAGAGGAATGGTGCTTAGGGCAGAGTATCGGAAGGAAAATATCATGATCCATGTGAAAAGCCGTGACTACCTTCAGCAAAAAAGCCGGGTGAGGGCTTGTCCTTATAGAAAACCATATACAGTGGTTCAGAGGTCAGGGCCCTGAGCTCCGAGACCCGGCGGGCTGAGGTGATAGCCACTAAGAATGCCACTTTCCACGATAAATGGGACCACGAACATGTGGCTAAAGGCTCGAAAGGAGGCCCTGTGAGGCGGGAGAGCACTAGGTTCAGGTCCCAGAGCGGGACTGGGGGTCTGGCGTAAGGGAATGCCCGATCTACCCCTTTTAGAAACCAGGACATCATGTGATGTGAAGTATCAGAGGGGTAGCCGTGTTAGTCTGAATCTGTAAAAAGCAACAGAGGGTCCTGTGGCACCTTTAAGACTAACAGAAGCATTGGGAGCATAAGCTTTCGTGGGTAAGAACCTCACTCACTCTGAAGAAGTGAGGTTCTTACCCACGAAAGCTTATGCTCCCAATACTTCTGTTAGTCTTAAAGGTGCAACAGGACCCTCTGTTGCTTTATGTGATGTGAAAACACTGAAAGGCCCTGCACCGGGGGGTGGAAAGCCGAAATGGCTGCCAGGTGCACCCTGATCGAGGAGGGCGCCAGCCCCTGGGTCCTAAAGGACAGGAGGTAATCGAGGACGAGCTGGATAGATGCGCAAGAGGGAGAGGAACCTCTATCCCTCGCCCACACAGAGAACCGATACCATTTGGCCAGGTAGGTTCGACGTGTGGAGGGTTTCCTACTCTCCAGCAGGACACTTCTCACATCCTCAGAACATCTCCCTTCCTCCTCATTCAACCACGGAGCAGCCACGCTGTCCAGTGGAGCGGGGCCAGGTTGGGGTGGAGGAGACAACCTTCGTCCTGGGAGAGGAGGTCCGGGCGGAGCGGCAGCCTGCGAGGGGGGCCGCTAAGAGTTACAGTAGGGTCCCATACCAATGTTGATGGGCCCAGTCCAGGGCTATGAGGATAATCCTCGCCCCGTCTGACTTCACCTTCTGTAGGACCCTGCCTATTGGGGGAAGGGCGGGAAGGCGTACAACAGGGGCCCTGACCATGGGAGCAGGAATGCATCCGATATCGCCCCGTCACCCTCTCCCGCCCTGGAACAGAACCAGGGACACAGGCGATTCTGGGCGGTGGCGAACAGGTCTACCTGGGGAGTACCCCACTGTAGGAAGATCCACCTGGCCACCTCCCTGTGCAGGGACCACTCGTGATGTTGGGAGAAAACCCTGCTCAGGCGGTCCGCGAGTGTGTTGCTCTTGCCAGGCAGATAAAAGGCCCGCAGGAGGATGTTGTGGGCTATACAGAACTCCCACAGGAGCTGGGCTTCCTGGAATAAGGCCCGGGAACGCATGCCCCCTGCTTGTTGACGTAATACATGGCGGTCGTGTTGTCCGTGAGGACTCTGACCACCCTCCCTTGTATGTGCTGGCGAAATGCCACGCACGCCAGGCGCACGGCCCTGAGCTCCCTGACATTTATGTGCAGGGTCAGTTCCTCGGGTGACCACATACCTTGGGTCCTGAAGCCCCCCACGTGGGCTCCCCATCTCAGGTCTGAGGCATCCGACACTAGATCTAGTGAGGGAGGGGGATCTCGGAAGGGAATACCCTGAAGCATGTTCCTCGGGAGGGACCACCATTGCAGGTCTGCCACCACCGTTGGTGGCACCATGACGACCTTGTCCAGGCCATCCCTGGCCTGGGAGTAACGGGAGGCCAGCCAGAGCTGAAGGGGCCTCATCCTACCCCTGGCATATCGCACCACAGAGGTGCATGCTGCCATATGGCCTAGGATTTGAAGGCACACCCGTGCCGTAGTTACCGGAAAGGCCGTGACTGAGGCGATGAGAGCTTTGAGCATCTCGAATTTGTCTCGTGGGAGGGAGGCCGTGGCCACCCGGGAATCTAACAGCGCTCCTATGAAGTTTATGCCCTGAACTGGGGCTAACGTGGATTTCTCCTCGTTTACCACTAGGCCTAGAGCTGCGCAGGTGTTTAGCAGGAAGTTCATCTGCTCCTGCACCTGAGACCGAGACTTGCCCTTGAGCAGCCAGTCGTCTAGGTAGGGGAAGATCTGCAGCCCTTTCCTCCTGAGGTGGGCCGCCACCACCACCATACACTTTATAAAGACCCTAGGGGCAGTAGAAAGGCCAAAGGGAAGGACCGTAAACTGGTAGTGGTCCTGACCCACCAGGAAACGGAGGAAGCACCTGTGACCCTCAAAAATGTGGATGTGAAAATACACATCCTGGAGGTCCAGAGCCGTAAACCAATCCCCCGGGTCTAGGGATGGAATAATAGAGGCCAGGGACACCATGCGGAATTTGCAACGAACCAGGAACTGGTTGAGATCCCGCAGACCGAGGATGGACCGGAGCCCGTCCTTTGCCTTCGGGATGAGGAAATACCTGGAGTAAAATCCCTTGCCCTGGAATTCCCGAGGTACCCTCTCCACAGCTCCGGCCGGCTCCCGGGATGGAGGATGATGGGGAGGGGGCGAAACGAACTGCAACCTGTACCCTTGGGAGATGGTGCTGAGGACCCATCGATCTGACGTTATACGGGACCATTGCTGTCGGAAGGCAGAAAATGGTTGGCAAAACTCAACTTTATTAACGGGGGGGGGGGGTTCCCCTGGCAACAGGCCCGGTGACCCCCCCACAATGAGTCAAAAACGCCTTTTCCCTGGCCTCTTGCCCTTCGAGGGGCCAGGCCGTGGGGCCAAACGGGACTGGTGTTGGGATCGACACCTCTGCTCCCTCTGCCTTTTAGGCGGGGGTTCGTATCTGCCCCGAGCCGGACGAGTGGAGGTTTGAGGCCTGGGCTTATCCTTGGTGGGCGGGACATACAGGGCTAGCGTCTGCAGGGTGGTGCGGGAATCCTTCATCCCATGCAGACGCATGTCTGTCTGGTCCGCGAACGGGCCCTCCCGTCGAATGGCAGGTCCTGCATGATGGACTGGGACTCCACGGACAGCCCCGACAGCGAGAGCCACGACGCCTTCCACATGGAGATGGCCGAAGCCATCGAACGGGCCGCTGTGTCCGCCGAATCAGAAGCCGCCTGGAGAGCTGCTTTGGTCGCCACCGCACCCTCATCGACCAAGGCCCGGAACTCCTTCCTGTCCTTGTCCTGAAGGAGGGGTTCAAACTTTGGGAGGGACCCCCACAGATTAAAATCATAGCGGCTCAGTAGCGCCTGGTGGTTAGCCACTCTGAGCTGGAAACTCGCTGAGGAATAAACCTTTTTTCCAAAGTTATCAAGTCTCCAAGCGTCCTTGTCCTTGAATGTGGGTGTGGGCTGGCCATGCCGCTCACGGTGGTGAACGGACTCTACCACCAGAGAGTTCGGAGCTGGGTGGATATAGAGGTTTTCGTGCCCCTTTGCGGGCACAAAATACTTCCTCTCGGCCTTCTTAGCAATGGGCCCCAGGGAGGCCGGGGTCTGCCAAAGGCCAGTGGAAATATTGACCACCCGTTGGTGCAGAGGAAGGGCCACACGGGCCGGTGCCGAAGAGGTCAGGACATTGACTCAAGTGTCCGAGGACTCCTCCATCTCCTCAGCCTGGAGCTGGAGGTTCGACGCCACCCTTCTAAGTAGCTCCTGGTGAGCCTTAAAGTCCTCCTGAGAGACGGGAGGCTGCACCGCAATGGACTCGTCCGACGCCGAGGAGGCAGCTGGCATGGTGCCTTCAACGTCCGGCAGCACCGGCTGCTTGAACTCCGGACCCGGGCCCGGGGTCGGCGCCGGTCGTTTGGTGCCCGCAACCTGGTCATGGTGCCGAGGCGGAGACGCCGAGTGGGCCTGAGAGGCTCCAGCCACAAAGCGGGGTCTCGGCGGTGCGGGTGCTTGGGGCCACGGTGCCCACTGGCACCATTGTCCTTGCCAGGGAACCCCCTGCCACTGAGACGCGTGGGGGCCCAGCAGAGCCGCTTGGTCCTGCGGTGCGGAGCGGCCCAGAGAAGGGCAGCTAGGTGCCGACGCTGAGGTCCTGGACGACTGCACGGTGCCGTATGATCAACTGGAACGGTCCCAGTCATGACGTCTCCTGCCCCGAGATTTTGATCTCGATGACGAGGACAGGTAGATCTCCAAGGAGCTGTCTCTCAACTCCCTTCGGCGACTGTGGCTATGATGCTGCGGTGTCGGGGACTCCCGGGATGCACTCCGAGCGCGGCGTCTACTGGTGTAAGAATGCTGGTGCCGTTGGCGCCGAGACCTGTTCCTCTCACTCTGGCTTGAAGAGGGGCGGTGCCACCTCTTGTCCCGGCGTCTACGGTCCCTGCGATCAGAGGAGTCAAACTCACTCCCAGAAGACCCGGCCCGCAGGCCGGAAGTGTGTCGCGGGCTTCGGGCCGGCCCTTCAACCCGGGAAGGCACCTCGATCTCTGACACGTCCAGGGCGGGCTGATGTGCGCCCAAGGGCGGTTTCCCTCAGGACCGGGGGCCCAACTGAAGTGGCGCTCCCGGCATTGGTAGGGCTAAGATGTTGCGCGCGGCCTGGGCTGCCTCTGCCGTCGAAGGCATCCGCACTTCGGGAGACACTTGCGTGGACAGGACCGGACTACTCTGCTCAGCCCGAGTTGGAGGTCTAGGTCCCGACGGGGATTGTGGGCTGCCCAGCTCGGGTCTGGCCTCACCCCATTCTTTCTCCCAGCACCGCTGAGTCTTTCCCTGCTTCTTAGGTAGGGACGGCGCTTCACTATGCACCGAAGATGCGGTGCCCGGCGTGGGGTTGGGTCGATGTGCCGGTGCCGGGGCTAGTGCTGACTCCATCAGAAGTGCCCAGAGTCGGATCTCACGCTCTCATTTTGTCCGGGGTTTGAAAGAGCGGCAGATTTTGCAACGCTCACTAATGTGAACCTCGCCCAGACAGCGAAGACACTGGAAGTGCAGATCGCTTCTGGGCACAGAATTGCGACAAGAGTCGCACGACTTGAAGCCTGGACCATGGGGCATGCCCTGAGCCAGGCTAAGAACTAGAGAAAGTGTTCATACTCGAACTGGATACCACTAAGGATAGAAGCACTGCAGCCAAGGCTGGAGCAGAAGTTCGGACTACCTTCACTGGCGGCAAGAAGGAACTGAGGGTGGGGGGAGCACGCAGCCCCCTTTATGGCGTGATATAGAGGCGCCACTCCAGGGGTCGCAGCGGTGCTCCCCCACTACGGGTACTGCTAAGGGGAAAACTTCCAGCACCGGTGCACGTGGCGAGCACGCACACCTATAGTAGAATACACATGAGCAATCACTCGAAGAAGAACTTTTTCATATCATGGTCTCACTTGAATACAAGAGGTACCACTACTGCTAACTCCAACTGGGTAACAGATGTAAGAAAGCATATACTGCATTTGCCAATATCCAAATGTTGTAGCCTTAAAAAGTCAAATTTTAATGTTGATCCCAGCAGAAATAAAATTTCATTATATTGGCAGCCTCTGGTTTCATCAGAGCCATTCTTGGGATCTGTTGAGATTCTCCTTATAACCAATCAGAAAGAGTAATTCCTCACCTGAGAGATTCTGGCAGATTCTCCTGTGAAATACTAGCCACCAGCCTTTGGAATACATGGAAAAGTTCCACCTTACAGATCCGGGACCTAATAGGAAGAGGAAACTGAATTCAAATCATCAGCTGTAGGATAAATAAAACAGCAGTTTTGCTGTGGACACCTGTCTCATTAGGCCTACAGCAATGATAGATAATTTGCTCCTTCCCTCAATTATAAATGCTTTGCCTAGGATACTCTTACAAATGACTAGCCACCTCCCAGAGTCTTGTACATCTAGAATTGCTCTCAGGGAGAAGAAGAGGATGACACAAGAAAGGAACTTTTCAACAAATGCACTTTTGTTTGTTTGTAAAACCTTAAAGAGTTTTGCAGATGAGGTTGATATGTTGGAGAAAATGGTCCCCTGCTTCCATTCTACGCCTGGTGGAGGTGACAGTAACTATCTTCACTTACTGGAAAAGTCTGGTTACTTATAAACACTATCTTGTATGAATTTTTTTAGGGCATTTACAAAGTTATTCCCTGTTCAAACCACAAAATGGTGGTAATTTTATAAATATTTAGAAAGAGGCCATAAAGATAAAATACAACTACAATTAACAGTTCTGTAGGTTTCTGAGATAATTTAGAATTGGTTTTCTAATTATAGTTTTAAATGTTCAAATAATGAGTTTGCTAGAGAAGTGAAAGGAGTGAAATGATGAGAAAGGAAGGGTCATGGAAAGCCAAAAGGGAGAGGTAATCATTCATAGAATCACCGTAGAACAGCCGTAGGCTAGTGTACACTGACAAAGACAGCAGTGGGATACTACAGAAGAGTGAATCAGAATTTTGTATCAGGAGCATTTTCTGGCCTCTCTCTTTCTGGCTGTGTTCAGCAGTGGCATGGGAATCTGGAATGGTATGCTTACCTTTACAATTCACATTAGCACAGCTCAGACAAAGACCCTTTGTTAATTTCTTGAATGATGTAAAGGGATCCGTAGTGATTTAACTTCTGCTGCTCCATCCGAGCTCCCCACTCTCCTTTCCCTTCACTTGAAGTGATACACTGATAAAGAGCTACATTGTCCAAGAAGCAAGCTGTAAAGCCATCCTAGCCAGTACTATGGCAGACTGCAGAGGGGACATTTCAATATCCCCACAGCATCCTGTGCAAGAGACTGTGCCCCTGCCAGCCCACATCCATCTCAGAAACGAGGGGCTCAGCACCAAACATCAAGCAAGAGAACAACCCACAAGACTTTGACAGAAGTGCCAACAATTACATTATTTATCGTGAATAAAAACCCTCAATAAGACAGATGGGGGCAAAGGGGTAGGGGATAAAAATCCTGCCCTGCCTCACAGGGGTGCCAGGCAGACATACTCATTACTGGCTGCGAGGCACTCGGACGGTATAGTGGTGCGACATCAAAAGGCCCATCAGTAAGTAAGGAAAGTGAGTGCCATTTGAAAATGATGATTTATAAGGAAGGCCTAGATGGTGGAGTTTGTTAAATAGTTTTTTTCCTGACAATTTTTTAACCTTAGAGATAGCAGGAATATCAAGTCTTCTCTTCCCTGTTTTTGCCAGAAGACTTTTTGGAGAACCCAGGAAAGTAGAATGGGGAGTGCCTTCAGCCTTAAATGAATGCTTAGAATATTGAGCCTTTAACAAAGATATTTTATTACGTTTAGTGGTTTGGTTAATTTTTATTAACAAAAGCCAAAAAAGACTGTATAAAACTGCTTCCTCCTTCAGTTAATCAGGTTTCATTTCCTTGCTATCTGTTATGTCGTAATCTTAAATGTCATAAAGAGCCAATTATATAATTTTAGCAATAATAGCGATCCATAAAGTCTTCCAGGAAAAACAGTAGACAAGACATGAATTTTTAATGTAACAAACAAAGCCTTTACGTTAGAAAATAAACTTTTGAACTTTAGTCACAAAGAAAGAAAAGGATATACACCCCTTTGCAGGTCGATCAACACCGGATTTTTTTTTTCAAATGTGTTAAATTAGTGCAAATGAAGAGAGTCCTACTTAGCCACAGAACAGATATAGTATGGAGCACAGTCTTGTAAGCTTCCCTCACACCATCCATCAGCTCACCTGTTCAGGATGAGAGGTTAATTCAACCTCCATAGTCCATCCAGTTCTTGGTCTCTCTGGTCTGACTTTATTGCAATTATATAAAGTGCACTTATCCACAGTTCTAGGAGCAGGTATTATTATTTAACATGTTTATTATGGCAGTGCCTAAGGGCCCACCAAGAACAGGACCAGTCGCTGTACAATACAGAGCAGCAGACAGTCCCTGCCCTGAAGAACTTACAGTGTAACTAGACCAGACAGACACAGGGTGGGGGAAGGAATAGAACACACCAGCAGAGTGAGCAATGTGATGACAGCAAACAGCATGCTAGTTCCACTTTTGGGGAGGAACGGGGAGGAAGGCAGATGGGGGGCTACATAAGAGGAGATAAGCTAAAGGGAAAGAAAAGGGAAGGGGAATGAGGGGGACAGGACAGGGGAGAAGAGGGTCAGATGTAGAGTGAAGATGAGGTGAGGAGACTGAGGGAGGGATGGAACAAGCAGCCAATCAGCACAGAGCAGGAAGAGTCCAATGAAAATTGCAGAAAGATCTAAGGATCCATAGGTCCAAAAGGTTCCTGGTTCTGCTCCCATGGGCTAGTGTCTCTGGCTGGTTCCTCTCACTGTACAAACAAACAATTTGTACAAAATGTACAAACAAATTACAAAAATACTTACAAAAATCAAATAGGATCATCTATATTAATTAATATTCTCCCAAATACCACACTGAAGTTATAAAGCTCTTGGTCCTCCTGTTCCTAGAGAGGAGCTGGAAATATTGTACAGTGGGCTTTTAATAAAGGTAAACAGCAGTTCTAAGTCAAGGAGATTTTTCTCCTACTCTCCTTCTGTAAGACTAAATCTAGGATTCTCCTCCCCATCACCTCACTCACTACTGCTCAGTTCCCAGCTGACTGGAAAACAGACAGGCCATGCAAGGCACCACTTAATGGACTGGTGATGTGGACACCTGACTACAGTACCAGAACACGGCCAATACTGCCAACTATTTTCCCATTTATCTGCCTGGTGGGTTTTGCCTACATGCTCAGGGTCTAACTGATTACGATATTTGGGATCAGGAAGGAATTTTCCTCCAGGTCAGATTGGCTGAGACCTGAGGGCTTTTTGACTTCCCCTGCAGCCTGAGTCACAGGTCACATGCAGGTTTAAACTAGTGTAAATGGTGAATTCTCTATAACTTTAAGTCTTTAAACCATGATTTGAAGACTTCAGTAACTCGGTTAGAAGTCTATTTCAGGCGTGAGTGAGGTTCTGTGGCCTGCACTGTACAGGAGGTCAGACTAGATTATCATGATGGTCCCTTCTAACCTTAAAGTCTATGAGTCTACTTTCAAACAAGCTACTGAACAAGCTACAACTTTTGGTCATCACTCACCTGAACTGGAATTGAACCAGCAACCCACAGGCAAAAGTCTCTATATCCCATCATCAATTCTGAGCTATCACATCCCAACTTATCAACATTGTCGATATGTCAATCCCCAGACACGTTCATATTACAGAAACCAGCAGTCTCATCCACAGTAGTACAATTTTTCAAAAAGTTTTTCAAAGAGACATTATTAAGGGCACAAGAGCAAACTATCACACTGCATAGGAAGATAGGAAGTATGGCAAGAGACCAACCTGGCTTAACCAGGAGATCTTCAATGATCTAAAACTCAAAAAGAGACCTACAAAAAGTGGAAACTCTGTCAAATTACAAAGGATGAATATAAACAAACAACACAAGTATGTAAGGACAAAATTAAAAAAGCCAAGGCACAAAACGAGATCAAACTAACTAGGGACATAAAAGGAAACAAGAAAACGTTCTACAAATACATTAGAATCAAGAGGAAGACCAAGGACAGAGTAGGCCTGATACTCAATGAGGGAGAAAAGACAATAACAGAAAATGTGGAAATGGCAGAGGGGCTTAATGACTTCTTTGTTTCGGTTTTCACCAAGAAGGGTGGTGGCAATTGGTCATCTAACATGGTGACTGCCAAAGAAAATGAGGTAGGATCAGAGTCTAAAATAGGGAAAGAACAAGTAAAAAATTACTTAGACAAGTTAGATGTCTTCAAATCACCAGGGCCTGATGAAATGCATCCTAGAATACTCAAGGAGCTGACTGAAGAGATATCTGAGCCATTAGCAATTATCTTTGAAAAGTTATGGAACATGGGAGACATTCCAGAAGACTGGAAAGGGGCAAATATAGTACCTATCTATAAAAAGGGAAACAAGGACAACCCGGGGAATTACAGACCAGTCAGTTTAACTTCTGTACCCGTGTCAAACCAACCTGATAGCTTTCTTTGACAGGGTAACAAGCCTTGTAGATAGGGGTGAAGCAGTAGATGTGGTATATCTTGACTTTAGTAAGGCTTTTGATACTGACTCGCATGACCTTCTCATAAACAAACAAAGGAAATACAACCTAGATTCAGCTACTATAAGGTGAGTGCAAAACTGGTTGGAAAATCATTCCCAGAGAGTAATCATCAGTGGTTCACAGACATGCTGGAAGGGCATAACGAGTGGGGTCCCACGGGGATCGGGTTCTGGGTTCGGTTCTGTTCCATATCTTCATCAATGATTTAGATAATGGCATACAGAGTACACTTATAAAGTTTGCGGATGATACGAAGCTGGGAGGGGTTGCAAGTGCTTTGGAGGATAGGATTAAAATTCAAAATGATCTGGACAAATTGGAGAAATGGTCTGAAGTAAATAGGATAAATTTAATAAGGACAAATGCAAAGTATTCCACTTAGGAAGGAACAATCAGTTGCACACATACAAAATGGAAAATGACTGCCTAGGTAGGAGTACTGCAGAAAGGGATCTGGGGGTCATAGTGGATCACAAGCTAAATATGAGTCAACAGTGTAATGCTGTTGCAAAAAAAGCAAACATAATTCTGGGATGTGTTAGCAGGAGTATTGTAAGCAAGACACATGTAGTAATTCTTCCACTCTACTCCACGCTGATTAGGCCTCAACTGGAGTATTGTGTCCAGTTCTGGGTGCCACATTTCAGGAAATATGTGGAGAAATTGGAGAAAGTCCAGAGAAGAGCAACAAAAATTATTAAAGGTCTAGAAAACATGACCTATGAGGGAAGATTGAAAAAAACTGGGCTTGTTTAGTCTGGAAAAGAGAAGCTTGAGAGGGGACATGATAACAGTTTTCAAATACATAAAAGGTTGTTACAAGGAGAGGGAGAAAAATTGTTGTTCTTAACCTTTGAAGACAGGACAAGAAGCAGTGGGCTTAAATTGCAGCAACGGCAGTTTAGATTGGACATTAGGAAAAACTTTCTAACTGTGAGAGTGGTTAAGCACTGGAATAAATGGCCTTGGGAGGCTGTGGGATCTCCATCATTGGGGATTTTTAAGAGCAGGTTGGACAAACACCTGTCAGGGATGGTCTAGATAATACTTAGTCCTGCCTTGAGTGCAGGGGACTGGACTAGATGACCTCTCGAGATCCCTTCCAGTTCTATGATTCTAGGATAATACCATAGGAAATTTTTCATTCCAAACTGGTCAGGACAGGACAAAACAGCAATCTCTTCTAAAAAGTACAGCTTTGAGGACAGAGGCCAGCTTCCATTTTTGACATGTTAATGACCACAGAAGAGCAAGTGTCATGGGAAAAAGTAAGACAGAAGTGCTAGAAATAAACCACAAGTGTTCCAGCTTCCAATAAAGTGATTACACTTCACACAAAGCAGGCAGAAATAAGATTTGCAGCCTGCAAGGGAAAACACACATCTCAAACAAGTGCAACCAAAGAAATCAATTACTCCAACAATAAAGGAAGCACTGTAACAATCCTCTCCGAAAAGGGGGTGGCCACATGTGAAAATTCTATCAAATAACAGGTTCATCTCCTACCCAATAACCAGGATGGAGGCCACTGCCTTCTGCTAGGCAGAGAATGACAATTTAGTCTACATCATCAACAAAAGATTCTGGTTTCATTTAAAAATATCCCCCCTGGTTTAATTATTAGAAAAATTCTATTAGGCAAAGGTAACAAGAAACATCCCAGTGAAGGGGCTAAGCCTATAAACACACAGATTCAACCTGCCCCGCCCCTACTCTCTATTCTGTGCAGTAGGAGCATGGTCTGGGATGGAACAAACATGGGGATTTCTTTCCCATCGCATTACCCACTAATGATGCCCGCAGTCCCTACACACCACACTCTATATCAAAGTAAAAGAGAGAGGGGAACATACATTGATAAGGATACACTCCCAGAGGGACATCACAAGCCCTTACTACCACCACACCTGGTCTGGCAACTTCCGATTCCTTTCTTTGTTGTTCCTTGCTTGAAGCCATTTGAGGTGACATCTAGAGGTTGCTCAGGGACAGCACTCCAGCTGATAGCTGGGGGAAAAAAGATCATGAACAAAGATTCTCAGCAGAAAATCACAACTCTCAATACTGCAAAACAAAAGGGTTTGTGATGCCAATATACCACTACCCAGACTAATTCAGGTAAACTTAAATGAATATGCCACTAGCATTGTAATCTTTCCAGTCCCATCAGGGATAAGTCTGGAGTTTCATATAGAAACATTTTGATTAAACATTTCTTCCCTTCCCAATAACCCACTAGACTCCTGAAACAGACAAAAAATTAGAGATGGCAAAGACCAATCAAGTCATCTCGGGGCAGATTTTCAAAGGTATATAAGAACCTAAAGATGCTGACAGGCACCTAGTGGGATTTTCAGAAGCATCTATTTACCTATTTAGACACCTAAATACCTTTAACACCTGGCCCGTAGTCTCTCTTATCCACAAGGCAGGAGAGTTCCCTTCAATACATTCTGTCATGTTTTGGTCAAACATATTTTAAGTGACCCAGACAACAAGGCTTCCCCTTGCTTTGCTTGAGATATTAGATTGTGGAATATTCCATCTCATGGCAAAAGTTTTGCATACTAGTCAGCTTATATTCTTGCTGCTGCCTCCCCCCACCCTAAACAATCCCTCAACCTTTTTCACACTTATACTTTTCAAATATCGGTAGATATTTGAAAGTGATATCAGAAATTAGCGAATGAATAAAGGCTGAGTAGAAAGAGCAGGGAAGAGCTGATATTTATCTATCCCTCTCCCCTATACTTTGTCTGTTTCTACTCATAGATTCATAGATTCATAGATTCTAGGACTGGAAGGGACCTCGAGAGGTCATCGAGTCCAGTCCCCTGCCCGCATGGCAGAACCAAATACTGTCTAGACCATCCCTGATAGACATTTATCTAACCTACTCTTAAATATCTCCAGAGATGGAGATTCCACAACCTCCCTAGGCAATTTATTCCAGTGTTTAACCACCCTGACAGTTAGGAACTTTTTCCTAATGTCCAACCTAGACCTCCCTTAATGACGAATTAATTCCTTATAGTCTTACTTATATTAGGCCTTGTCTCTACTACCAGTTCTTCTAGCTGGTGTATTAAAAATTGATTTAGTTAAACCATTGCAAATCCCTGTGTGAACACACTGACATTGGTTTCCAACTGGCTTACACCAATTTAGCATAAACCAGTAAGGAATCAGTTTAAGATAAATGAATATAAATCAGGTATAAAGTGATTTGTTTGTCCACATACAGATTTGCACAGATTTAACTGAAATCCATTTAAAAGCCTCACCTCTCATTAAACCAGTAAGAGTTTTGTGCATAGATGAGCCTTTAATCTTTGCCCGTGAGTGAGTCCCTGTATTCTCCCAGTAATTTTGGCTATGTCATGACTAGGGAAAGGGGCCGAATTTAGGTTGGGCTTAGCCAACGTGTGTTAGCCAAGCCTCACCTAAACCCAACCACTTCCCAGATTGTAAGGTCTCTGGTACCAGGACTATATATTCTTATATGGGTTGAAAGTGCTTAGCACTGTGTGAGTGCTATTCTAATATAAATACATAAAAAACACTAACAATGTACCCAATTTATCATTGCATAGACTAACTACAGCTCCTTTACTCTCTCCTTACAAATCTCTACAGCCACATGATAAGTTATTTTTGTTCATCTCTGAATTCCCTCTTTTTTTCGGTCTTCCTGGTAACATGGCACAGGTGTAGTTGTATCAAGCAGCATATGGAGAACCCACTGCCGTTCAGCTCCATGATGCAATGCCTCTGTGGGAGCAGCTCAAAATTGCAGTGGTTTTTTAGCTGCTGTATTGCACTGCAAAAAATTCTAGTCTGATTTGTAGTCCACTCCCACCTTGGGTCTCTTTCAGCATTATTGCTTCTAAGGTTCCTCTTGTACCTGTGTTTCAGATTATCTTTTCCCAGATGAATCAGCTGCACTTTTCCAAGAGAAATCTCATTTTGTTATTTCCTGGAAATGTTTCTAATCTCTCTCTGTTTTAGTTATTTTGAGTCCTTATCACCACAGTAGCTAAATATATTCCTCACTGGCATTTGCAATATCCTCCAATTTAGTGAATGTTATTAATATACTGTTTCTTTCCCATTCTATCCTACCAATGAAGTTGCTAAATAAGATCAGTCCTAACACAGAAATCTTTGGCAACCAAATGGCCAGAGGTGACTTGTACAGTGCTGGCATGTCTTCAGCCCGTGAAGGACCTATTGCCACACCCAGAGTCTCTTTTCAGGTCAGTTTTATTTTCTAAACACAAGTAAAAAACAAAACAGTTCCACAGCCCACGCTGGGCTACAGCTCCAGGGGATTTTCCCTTTGCTTATCTCAGTCCCTCCTGTAGGATTCTTCCTTGCTCTTTTAACTGATCACCACCTCCCAGGGCTTGCCCCTCTCCCCTAACTACACTGCCTCCCCTCTCAGCAGACTCTCTGCTGTGCTCCCACTTCCTTACTGACAACCTCTCTCTTTATAGCCCCAGATGCTGCCCTGCTCTCTTAACTGGCCAAACTGGGAGCACCTGGACCTGCTTATTTAAGCACCCATCTAACCTGTGACATGGCTTTTATTTTGTTTACAATCCTTCCACCAGTTTTCTTCATGCATCAGTATTCCTAGGCACATCTCCATTAAACATTCCAAGTCAATTTTCAGCTAAGCCAGAGAAGTACATGGTAACAGATGGTACATGTATATCCCACAGATGGAGAGAAACTGCATATTACACATGTGGTGGTGACATCCATGTAATACTTTGCAAAGGCATGAGAATAAACTGTGAAACCACGCAATGACCTGCTTACCTCACTCACTGCCACTGATAAATAAGGCAGACATCCCAGATTCATGCCAATAAAACTTTTACATCATACTATTTTGTACGCTCTATATACATAGGAATCGCTAGCTGGTGTGGATCTGATCCAGTATGGCAACTCCTGCATTCCTACACCAACAAGAATGCATAACTAACTGAAACAAGGACATAGTCTTATAGATGTAAATTTCTCAGGGCACTGACCAAGTCTTTTACACATTCTGTGAAGGGTCTTCAGCACACTTCAGGAGCTGTATGAATAATTTAATATTAATCATAATTACTAATGATGATGAAGTCTTGGCATAAAAGCGGTCTCTTGCTACATAAAACCCTAAAGAGAGAACGCTTCAGGAAAAATATACCAAAGTCATGCCATTTACTCTTTGGTCTCTGTAGGTATTTAAGAAACTGGTCCAAGTCACTCACCTGCACCACAAGGAACAAGCTTTGCTTTGCCATTAGCATGACCTGTCTGAATTGCATGGCGGCTATGTTTAAACTGAAGATTTGACTGCAACATTTTCACCTCCTGAACATGGAAACCATCAGGTAAAAATGAGATGTGCTGACATCTACAGTAGATATGGAGAAATGCAAGTCACTGAAATGATCCTTCAGCAGACTCCCAGTTATAACCCTGCAACCTCCACTTAATGAAACTGAAATGCTATGAAGTCAGAACAGATACAAGGAAATACTTTACCAAGCAACTTTTGTTTGATCTGTGGAACTCTGTGCCTCATGACATTGCTGAACCAAATAGCTTAGTAAAGCCTTATCTATACTAGAAAATTTCACCAATTTCATTTTAAAAGAGATCTAATTAAATTGGTGCAAACTCCTAATGTAGACAACTTAAGGTAAATCAAATAAGCAAGAGTTAAAAAGTTCAAATATGCACAATTTGCATCAGTTAGCTATCCTTGGAGACTAGGCATCCACCACTTGCATTGACAGACTATTCCATAATCTAATACAAACAACTTCCCAGTTAGGAACTGTATCACATATTCTCGGAATAAAACCAGGAGTAATATAATTAAATTAAGAAAAGGACAAATCATATTCCTTATTTTAACATCTCTTATTTTGTAAGGTACAGAGCGAGTGAGGAAAGGTCTCCACCAGAATTCATGCCTTGTGCATTTTGTAAATAAAATTATTTTCCTGGACTGTCTGGCATACACAGATTGGAACACAGTACCAGAAGAAACAATCTTAGATACATAGTATGTGTAAGTAAAAACTGTAGTATATTATATTATTCCTGCAGGAATTCTATGCCAAAAAAACAAAAATTCTGTGCACAATATTTTAAAATTCTGCAAATTTTATTTGTCAATAAATAAATGTAGAGGCTCCCGCATGATATGTGATCATCTAAGACTGTATCAGAATGCCGCTGCACAAAAAGGCAAAATTAAGGTAGCATAGCCAACCTTAATTTTGGCATTGCCAAACTTTTGAGAGCTTCATTTTACAACCTTAATGGTCTTCTAATGTATTTTTTTAATGACATTTCCTGGAGTTTGTAAAAAGAAAACTGAAGAAACAGAAATTTTATCATATAGAATTATACTGATCCCTGCATGGGCAATCAGCAGGTTCTGAACCCAGGACATTTAAATCCACAGCACAGACCTCTGCCAGGTAAATTAAAAGAGTAACTGATAGCAGTAGTATATTGTTATCCTTTATGTTTTAAAAGAAAATTGATATTTCTAAATTTGGCCTTCCCTGGTTTTGCTGGAGAGCCACGGTGGAGGCTCGAGTATGAATCATGTGCTCTGATAGCTTAACTGAAGGGAAGCTGGATGAGTCTGAACCAAACAAAAACCCTAAATGTTCAATGGTCTTAAGAGTTAAACAGGTATTAACAAAAGCATCTTAAACAGTTTTAAACAGTCGGATTAAAAATCTTTCCCTCTCAACTGCAGCAGCACTAAGTCATGTGTGACACAATGTCACTGGATCTACAGTCACCAGGGAATCTTCCTAGGTAGACAAGTCCTGAATTTCAAATGTCAAAAGCAAGTAGGAAAAAACAACAACTTTATTTTGATAAAATTCTTGCAGGACGTTCTTTGTATTTCATTAAAAAAAAAAATAATGCAAACTCAATATCAATCTCAGTAGGTCCCCTTTAAGAAGGGGCCAGAGCAACAGATTTGAGAGTACTGGGAGCAATATCAAAAGAAAAGGAACCATTGTTGGGATTGTCTATAATGTGAAAAGGAAGAGAGGAGAGAGAGAGCAGGGATCGAAGAGAAAAGGATGTCATTTTCTTGAGGGACTGCATGATGATAGGGGGATTAGGATCAGATCAAAGGATTAAGAACAGCAAGAGTTAGAAACCCAAGAAGTGTTTCCTGGAGAACATCAAATTCTCATTATTGATTCATCAGGAGCAGTCACCTTCCCTCTAAGCCACACATGGTTGCTTTATCACTTTGATCTCTCTGCTGATTGTCTGACTGAGCACTGCAAACTTTCTAATACCCATGTCCCTACACCACACTGACAGGCATTGCTCTCCATGACTCAGTCTTGGTACACTCTTCCTGGTCTTCTATGGATCAAGTACCTTTCAATAACTGCTCTCCGCATGACCTCTTGGCTATATGGGCATTTCCCCACTACAACCGCTGAGAAATACACCGGGTGCTGTAGGAAATGCATCAGGAGGGCTCCTTGACAGCCCAGTACATTCCAGCGAGCTAGTTTATCACTGCAGGACATGGAGCAGGTCCTGTCTCCACGGCCTGGCTTCACTCGTAGTAACTCAACATGATGATATTCTACCCCAGGTCTCCGAGCATCATCCCTCTCTCCCAGCACACACTTTGCTCCGGTTCTATAAACATCCATCACTTTGGCTCCTATTAGTCCGGTCTCCTTAGCACACGTTAAGATCTCTCTTTGTCCATCTGTAATAAATTCAGAGCGGCTGATATTTGTGTCTTGTATGTTTTGTTGATTGCCAGGAACATACTGAGCAGTTATTCTCTCAGTGACCTCACATGTAGAATCACTGATGACAGTTTTCATTCTCTTGGTCACATGATCACTTGCAGTTTCCTCTGTTTTCCTTTTATTTTCTGGACCCACAGGATCATGGTTGCCACTGCAATCTGCTGAATGCCTTGTTGGATCTTTTCTACTAACCAGCTCACAAGGCTGGTCCTCTGGTTTGGTCATTGGAATAATGGAGGCATCTCCACCTAGACGAAAGGAAGTTACATTAGCACTGGCCTAGAAAGAGATTTCTGCTTCTCCTTGCCATTTAATGCAGACCCCTTCATAGATAAGGCAACCACCACGTGTTTTTAAAGATTTGAACAAAAACAAAAAGTACCTGAAGTACCAGGGAGAATAACCTCTTCAAATGACACTGCACTGTACACCTCTACCCCGATATAACGCGACCCGATATAACATGAATTTGGATATAACGCGGTAAAATAGCGCTCGGGGGGGCGGGGCCGCGCACTCTGGCGGATCAAAGCAAGTTCGATATAATGCGGTTTCACCTATAATGCGGTAAGATTTTTTGACTCTCGAGGACAGCGTTATATCGGGGTAGAGGTGTACTTTAATTAGACTTGAACGAGAATTCAGACATGGTTTACATTTAATTCAAGGAGCCCTCACACTCCTCCAGCAATGGACCTCACCCCTATCCTGAAGGAACCAACTCTGTTTCACGAGGTAAGAACTAAATTCAGGTTCCATATGCGTTCAGTCAGTGGGTACCTTCACTGTTCCATTAATTGACATGCAAAAAACTTTGTTAACCTGGAGTAAAGATTGCAGATGTTCACTATTTCCCTGTACTTCTCGTACCTTTCCACGATGGGACATTGTCAGTTCCCAAAACTCAGCTGTTTACCAACCAGGAAATGAGGATTACAGTCCCCTTACAAGAAGATTAACATTACAAGAAACAAAACACAAAGGTTGGAAAGAGTTGGGACAAAGATTTTGAAAATCTCACTCTAAAACTAACTACTCTAAGAAGTTAGCTGACGTAATGAAAACACTAAGTTTCCTGTTAACACCAATGAGGAAAATATAACTTTCTTACTGAGCAATCTAGAACTCTGGAGAGGAAAGAGGAACAGGTGGAGTCATTTGTGGTAAGGACATGGCTAGAATCAACTATCATGTTGAGGGGAATAGATGGAGTTGTGAACTGTTTGGGTGTTTCTGTTTGATAGAATATAGAAATTTCTGGAACGTGGGCAGGACAGCTGATAAGACGACTATATTTAACTAAGTAGCTCATCATATTTTTTTTTTTTTAAGTCTTCACAGAATTCAATCAACTAGGTGGTTATTTCTTATTCTAAGTGTAGTAAATGTGAAAGCTACCAATCAATATAGAAAACAAGTGATTAGCATTCAGTGATTAACGTCAGCATTTATCTGATTCAGCATGCTTGAAGTTGAAGTGACAGGAAGCAAGTGACTGAAGTAGTGAAAACTAGAATTCTAAAGTAAAATATCAGTGTCAAGGGTTAAATATCAAAAAAGAAAAGATGTGTGCTCATCTCAGAAGTGTAGACAATCCATTTTTGTCCATGTATTTCAAGATCAAATGTGCCATTGAATAAGACTGTCTAATTAAGCAAAAGCACAGAACAGTAATGAGTATGTCACTGTCATCCTCAAAATGTAGCCATGAGGACAATTTAAGGTCTCTGGTTCCAGGCTTTCCATCAACTCTTCAACGTCATTTTCTGTTAGTTTGGCACTAAAATAGCAAAGTTCGGTCAGAAATTATTAAACTGAAGCAACGGAAAGATCAAGATTTAAACTCAATAAGAAAGTTGCAACTCTCTTCTATGCTAACAATATCACCTTCAGCATAGCACAAAACGAGCCATAAAAGGAAAGGAATAAAGCATCTTTTCCAGACAGATTTTAAACTCACATGTACACTAATAGAGGGTGTAAATGAAGAAACAGAGGAAAAATTAAATGTCCATTCCCACAGGAATCAAGATAAATACTTAATGCTAGATGGCTAGTCAAGCATGAGAAATGATAAGATAATGTGTGTACACATCTATACAGGGGAAATTGCATTCCTGCTTAATGCTAATGATCTTATATCTGAATCCCACCCCCTTTCAAAACATTGTGTCCAAGTTGCTGAAAATACCACCCAAAAATGCAGTGAAAAGAATGACAAGATCTTTGCCATTTCCTTAGAAGAAACTAAAATGGAAAAGATTAGAAAAATTCTCAGCTTCAATCATCTGATATGTCTGGCACATGAGTGTTCAACAACTATTTAAACCTTATTGAGAAAGCAGTTACATCAGTGGCATGATTAGTTGATTAAAAATTTATAACTGACACCCCAGCTTTGCAATGATACATGGTGGAACTCTCAGGAAGACTGTGTTTCCATTTGCTTCCAGCTACCATGAGAATGTTGCAATTTGCACTGAACAGAGCAGAGATGGATCAAAACAATAACATTCAATTACAAAAACAACTAAAGGAGGTATGAGAGAGTCTTGACAGATTGCAGGCAGAGGACAGTATTGTTGCAGTCTCAGTGGAAATCTGACGATCTAATTAACAAAGAAATGGAACTACAATAAGGACAAAATAAATAAAATAAAATAAAATAGTAATAATAATAATAATGAAAAACTCCCATGAGAAGTGACAGAACCTTTCTACTGCTTAGCTAAAATGACAGATCCCAAATACAAAGTTCAGGGTTGAGCCTAGTGTGACACTGTATAGAATATGGAAACTCTGATAATATTATCAATGTTATAAAATTGCAATAATCGTGCCAGATATGCCATGTAAGGTGTCAGTGAAAATGTTTTGATTTGCCAAGTATGATAATGTTATTTATATATTTGTAACACCTTTGTATTGTGTTATAGATATGTATGGTACATCTGTATTTCCAAACTTGTGCTGTGTTTCTGGGTGATACCCCAGACAGATTGCCATCAGCACCACCTAGCCGGTTTGATGGCCAATCAAGGGTCATCCGCTGTACAATGAACCCACTGAAAGGAGCCAGGGGATACACCTTCTGAGTCAGCAAGGCGTGTAAGGGCAGGCCAGTGGACAGAGAACTCTAAGGCCCTGTCTATTTTGGCAAGTTTCTGCACAGTAAAGCAGCTTTCTGCACTGCCAAGCCACTTAGTGTGCAGAAATTGCACAGCTGTAGTACTTTAAAAAACCCACCCCAACGAGAGGCGTACAGCTTTCTGCACCGTGGCTACAGACCTGCAGTGCCAGTGAAGACACCGTGGCGATTATAGCGCTCTGATTGGCCTCCGGGAAGTGTCCCACAATGCCTGTTCTCACCTCTCTGGTCATCGGTTTGAACTCTACTGTCCTGCCCTCAGGTGACCATGCCGTCATCCTCACTCTGTAAATTCTTTTGGAAATCTGAAAGTCCCCTTCCTGTTTGCTCGGTGATGCATGCAGTGGTCTCAGCGTGGCCATGTCTCCTCCACGCACCAGGTGATCCTCCACTTGGAGCAATGCCGAGGTGCTGGACCTCATCAGCTTTTGAGGAGAGGAGGCTGTGCAGTCCCACCTGTGCTCCAGCTGTAGGAATTATGATACCTACGGACAAATTTCACAATTCATGACAGAAAGGGGCCATGACTGGGACACATTGCAATGTAGGGTCAAAGTGAAGGAGCTGCGTATCCCCTACCACAAGGCGTGGGAGGCAAACCGCTGCTCCAGTGCTGCACCCAGTTCTACAAAGAGCTGGACAGGATACTCGGTGGCAATCCCACCTCCACTGCGAAAGCCCCTGTGGATACTTTGTGGGCTCAAATGCCAGTCGAGAGTGGACCGAGACAGGAGGAGGAAATCTTGGACGAGGATATGGAGGGGGACCCAGAGGCAGAGGATGACTCGGAGGCCAGAGATACATGCAGCCAGGAGCTCTTTTCTACCCCGGAGAAGCCTAGCCAGTCACAGTCGTCGGATCTTGGTGAAGCGCAAACAGGAGAGGAGGTCCCTGGTAAGTGGATCTGACTTTGAGAATTGCTGAAGCGAGTTGTTGCGGGCAGGAGAGTTGCAGAAAGCATGCTTGTCTCCCACCGCATGCCTAGTCTGAGCGGCAGAACAGGCTGTTGATTGACTTCCTCATTTCATGGGAATCTCCCTCAGAGATCTTGAGGAGCTATTAGGCAATCCGCTGCTGCTGGTTCTTCAGCAGAGCTGCTTTGTTTCTTGCCCCATTAATGGTAACTTTACCATGCCACTGTGCTGTCATGGGAGGCGGGAGCGGAGGTGGAAGAGACCATTGCTGCATACAGGCAAGCAGCATAGCGGCCAGGGCGGAAGCCGCAGGCTTGGAGAAGACCCTCCCTTGATTCCCTGCTCACCCTCATAAGAACATAAGAACGGCCATATCGGGTCAGACCAAAGGTCCATCTAGCCCAGTATCCAGTCTACCGACAGTGGCCAATGCCAGGTGCCCCAGAGGAAGTGAACCAACAGGCAATGATCAAGTGATCTCTCTCCTGCCATCCATCTCCATCCTCTGACAGAGGCTAGGGACACCATTCCTTATCCATCCTGGCTAATAGCCATTAATGGACTTAACCACCATGAATTTATCCAGTTCTCTTTTAAACGCTGTTATAGTCCTAGCCTTCACAACCTTCTCAGGTAAGGAGTTCCACAAGTTGACTGTGCGCTGCGTGAAGAAGAACTTCCTTGTATTTGTTTTAAACCTGCTGCCTATTAATTTCATTTGGTGACCCCTAGTTCTTGTATTATGAGAATAAGTAAATAACTTTTCCTTATCCACTTTCTCCACATCACTCATGATTTTATATACCTCTATCATATCCCCCCTTAGTCTCCTCTTTTCCAAGCTGAAGAGTCCTAGTCTCTTTAATCTCTCCTCATATGGGACCCGTTCCAAACCCCTAATCATTTTAGTTGCCCTTTTCTGAACCTTTTCTAGTCCAGAATAGCTTTTTTTAGATGAGGAGACCACATCTGTATGAAGTATTTGAGATGTGGGCGTACCATTGATTTATATAAGGGCAATAATATATTCTCAGTCTTATTCTCTATCCCCTTTTTAATGATCCCTAACATCCTGTTTGCTTTTTTGACCACCTCTGCACACTACGCGGACATCTTCAGAGAACTATCCACGATGACTCCAAGATCTTTTTCCTGACTTCTTGTAGCTAAATTAGCCCCCATCATATTGTATGTATAGTTGGGGTTATTTTTTCCAATGTGCATTACTTTACATTTATCCACATTAAATTTCATTTGCCATTTTGTTGCCCAATCACTCAGTTTTGTGAGATCTTTTTGAAGTTCATCACAGTCTGCTTTGGTCTTAACTATCTTGAGCAGTTTAGTATCATCTGCAAACTTTGCCACCTCACTGTTTACCCCTTTCTCGAGATCATTTATAAATAAGTTGAATAGGATTGGTCTGAGGATTGACCCTTGGGGAACACCACTAGTTACCCCTCTCCATTCTGAGAATTTACCATTAATTCCTACCCTTTGTTCCCGGTCTTTTAACCAGTTCTCAATCCATGAAAGGACCTTCCCTTTTATCCCTTGACAACTTAATTTACATAAGAGCCTTTGGTATGGGACCTTGTCAAAGGCTTTCTGGAAATCTAAGTACACTATGTCCACTGGATCCCCCTTGTCCACATGTTTGTTGACCCCTTCAAAGAACTCTAATAGATTAGTAAGACACGATTTCCCTTTACAGAAACCATGTTGACTATTGCTCAAGAGTTTACGTTTTTCTATGTATCTGACAATTTTATTCTTAACTATTGTTTCAACTAATTTGCCCGGTACAGACATTAGACTTACCGGTCTGTAATTGCCGTGATCACCTCTAGAGCCCTTTTTAAATATTGGCATTACATTAGCTAACTTCCAGTCATTGGGTACAGAAGCCGATTTAAAGGACAGGTTACAAACCTTAGTTAATAGTTCTGCAACTTCACATTTGAGTTCTTTCAGAACTCTTGGGTGAATGCCATCTGGTCGCGGTGACTTGTTAATGTTAAGTTTATCAATTAATTCCAAAACCTCCTCTAGTGACACTTCAATCTGTGACAGTTCCTCAGATTTGTCACCTACAAAAGCCGGCTCAGGTTTGGGAATCTACCTAACATCCTCAGCCGTGAATACTGAAGCAAAGAATCCATTTAGTTTCTCCGCAATGACTTTATCGTCTTTAAGCGCTCCTTTTGTATCTCGATCATCAAGGGGCCCTATTGGTTGTTTAGCAAGCTTCCTGCTTCTTGATGTACTTAAAAAACATTTTGTTATTACCTTTGGAGTTTTTGGCTAGCCGTTCTTCAAACTCCTCTTTGGCTTTTCTTATTACATTCTTGCACTTAATTTGGCAGCGTTTATGCTTCTTCCTATTTGCCTCACTAGGATATGACTTCCACTTTTTAAAGGAAGTCTTTTTATCTTTCACTACTTCTTTTACATGGTTGTTAAGCCACGGTGGGTCTTTTTTAGTTCTTTTACTGTGTTTCTTAATTTGGGGTATACGTTGAAGTTGGGCCTCTATTATGGTGTCTTTAAAAAGCGCCCATGCAGCTTGCAGGGATTTCACTTTAGTCACTGTACTTTTTAACTTCTATTTAACTAACCCCCTCATTTTAGCATAGTTCCCCATTTTGAAATTAAATGCCACAGTGTTGGGGTGTTGAGATATTCTTCGCACCACAGGGATATTGAATGCTATTGTATTATGGTCACTATTTCCAAGCGGTCCAGTTATAGTTACCTCTTGGACCAGCTCCTGCGCTCCACTCAAGACTAAATCTAGAGTTGCCTCTCCCCTTGTGGGTTCCCGTACCAGCTGCTCCATGAAGCAGTCATTTAAAGTATCGAGAAATTTTATCTCTGCATTTCGTCCTGAAGTGAAATGTTCCCAGTCAATATGGGGATAATTGAAATCCCCCACTATTATTGGGTTCTTTATTTTGATAGCCTCTCTAATTTCCTTTAGCATTTCATCATCACTATCACTGTCCTGGTCA
Source organism: Trachemys scripta elegans (assembly GCF_013100865.1). Classification (NCBI taxonomy): domain Eukaryota; kingdom Metazoa; phylum Chordata; order Testudines; family Emydidae; genus Trachemys; species Trachemys scripta. The sequence goes on from NC_048310.1 coordinate 1,360,011, forward strand.
GGTGGTCTATAATAGATCCCTACTGTTATATTCTTATTAGAGCATGAAATTTCTATCCATAGAGATTCTATGGGACATGTGGATTCACTTAAGATTTTTACTTCATTTGATTTTACATTTTCTTTCACATATAGCGCGCCCCTCCCCCCCCGCACGACCTGTTCTGTCCTTCCGATATATTTTGTACCCCGGAATGATTGTGTCCCATTGATTGCTCTCAGTCCACCAGCAGCAAGATATCTTCCATAATGATCACATCCTGTTGAAAGTGTGGGGACAGGAATGATTATCAGGCCCCCCCTACAGTGCTGGCTCTCCCCAAGTGCCTGAGCCACGTGCCCATTTTCCAGGAGGGTCTGGGAAGAGTGATTTACCTTGCCCCTGTGGTTACTCACCATTTTGAGGGTCTTGTGGCTCATGTGTGCTTGCCTGGAGTCAGCCAGTTAGTGATAGGTGTGAGAGTACTGGCTGTGTTTTAAAGCACTGAATCAGGGTTGTGTGTGTTGCAAACAATACCGCTTCTGTAAAATGTTGCATTAACACTTCACAGAGATGACCTTGGGAGCCCAGCCTCCCTGTTATCGGCGGCAAAATGGCTGCGCAGAAATAGAAAGTGGCCAAGAAGAACTAAGTAGGACTTACTGTGTGATGTTATGATGCACTCAGCTGCTGAGAAATGGGAATTGAAGGAGTGGCGGGACAGCAAGAAGAGGGACCGAAAGGACAACGCAGCATGTCAGAAAGAAGCCATGGAACAGCTCTTAAACATTATGGAGCACCAAGCAGACACACTCCAGGCAACACTAGCTCTTCAAACTGAGCAGCAACGCGCCCGCCCTGTCCTGCAGCCGCTCTCACAAAACTCTTTCCCATGCACCCCACAGACAACGCCAACACACTCTTAACCTCCTGGCTCCACTCTACCCGCAGCATTCCACTCCTCCCTCCTCACAGTGCAGCAGTGTGGACTCCCACTACCCACTACACTCAACACCCATCCCTCTGCAGTTTGGCCCTGCTGAAGTACAGTACCCACTGCATTGTACTCCAAAGGAGAAGGCAGGATATGATCCCTGGACATACACAAAGCTTTAGCCATCCCGGATCCCCTCCTCCTCCTGGGACCTTCCCTTCCCCCATCCCCCTCCATGCTGATGTATTTTTTCATTTGACTCTCTCCTCCGTTTGTTGTCTTTTAATAAAAGAATTGTGTAGGTTTGAAAGCAATCTTTATTCTATTAATTGAAAGCAAAGAGAGCTCTGCAAAGCAACATACAATTATGTTAAATCCCCTTATTGCATCATGTGCACCAATCACCTCCTAGCATTACAAGCACTGCAATCCTCATCACAGCAACAAATATTAGTGGTTTTCAGCTTCAAATCGCTGCCTCAAGGCATCCTTGATCCTTATGGCCCCACGCTGTGCCCTGGTCTCTGGCTGTTCAAACTCAGCCTTCAGACGCTGAGCCTCTGCGGTCCAGCCCTGAGTGAAGCTTTCACCCTTCCCTTCACAAATATTATGGAACGTACAGCACGCGGCTGTAACCATAGGAATATTGTCATCAGCCAGGTCCAGCTTCCCATAGAGGCAGCGCCAGCGGGCTTTTAAACAGCCAAAAGCACACTCAGTCATTCTGCACTTGCTCAGCCTGTTGTTGAAACGCTCCTTGCTGCTGTCAAGTTGCCCATATATGGCTTCATAAGCCACGGCATTAAGGGGTAGGTGCGGTCTCCCAGGATCACAATGGGCATTTCAACTTTCCCTACGATGATCTTTTGGTCCGGGAAGAAAGTCCTTGATTGCAGCTTCTTGAGCAGGCCAGTGTTCTGAAAGATGCGTGTGTCATGCATCTTTCCTGACTGCATTAATGTCTGTGAAATGCACATGGTGATTCACATGTGCCTGGAGAACCACTGAGAAATACCTCCTCCGATTAATATACTTGGTGGCTAGGTGGTCTGGTGCCAGATTGGAATGTGTGAGAACGCGTGTGCCATCTATCACCCCTCCGCCGTTAGGGAAGCCCATTTATGCAAAGCCATCCACAATGTCACGCACGTTGCCCAGACTCATGGTCTTTCGGAGCAGGATGCGATTAATGGCCCTGCATACTTCCATCAACATGAGTCCAAGGGTCGACTTTCCCATTCCGAACTGGTTACCGCCCGATCGGTAGCAGTCTGGAGTAGCCAGCTTCCACAGTGCAATTGCCACACGCTTCTCCAACAACAAAACAGCTCTCATTCTCATGCCCTTGCACCGCAGGGCTGGGGTAAGCTCATCACACAGTCCCATGAATGTGGCTTTCCTCATCCAAAAGTTCTGCAGCCACTGCTCCTCATCCCAGACGTGCATGACAATGTGATCCAACTACTCAGTGCTTGTTTCCCGAGCCCAAAAGCAGCATTCCACTGTGGTCAGCACCTCTGTGAATGTCACAAGCAATCTCGTGTCATAGCTAGTATGCGTGGTGAGATCAATATCGCATTCCTGTTGCCTTTGCAGTATAAGAAATAACTCCACTGCCACTCATGATATGTTAGAGCGAGCAGCATACTGGTCAACAGTTCAGGATCCATTTCTGCAGCCCGAAAAGGCAGGGCACGCAGTAAACAAACTGTTGAAATATGGCAGCAAATGCGGACGGAAGCACAGGGATTTCTAGGATGCGAAGCAATGCATCACAGGTCATTTGGATAGGACCCAGGATGCCCGGCGACCCCCTCCACCTTCCCACAAGTCTTAGTGGCTGAAGAGAAAGAGGTGCTCTGTGGGATAGCTGCCCAGAGTGCACTGCTCCGAGTACTGCTGCAAGTGCGAACACGCTATTGTGCAGGCAGCTGACAGTGTGAACACACAACAGTGATTTCCCTTCAGCGCTCTCTGAGCGGTGATCTAACTTTGCCAGTGTAGATGTGCCTTAAGGTTTTTCCATGCTATGTGCTGTGAAACCTGTGTTTGGGACACAGGAAGGACAAGCCAAATGGCAAAAGGAATATAAAGGGCAGCTGCATCTTCTCCGTTTTGTCTTCAATTCTACTTCTTACCTCCTAAGCAACTTTTCTACAAACTGAAGCTCTGAACAAAGGACTGATGGATGTGTTCAGAGGGACTTTCAAGCCAGCAAACTCACCAATACTGCTAAGAACCTGGTATATGGACTTTGAAGTCTCTCTCTAAATATAAATATATATATTTATATGATTGACCATTTAACAACTCTTCTTGTTCTTTTCTAATAAACCTTTAGTTTTAGACATTAAAGGATTGGCTGGCAGCACTAATATTGACCTCATAGTGTGGCTGGCTCTTTGGGGTCAGAAGAACATTCTGTATAGTAAACAGAGTTTTTAAATAACTTCTCACTGTATTGGACCTATGTGATTGGGAGCCAGAGAACTGGAATGCAATAAAGTGGGCTGTGTGATTTCTTTTTAGCTTCTTGATAACCAGTGTGGGGAAACAATTTGTGACTGGTTGGTGAGTCTAATTTCAGTGTTAACCACCAGTTTTGGGAGAATCTGCTCTCCTTTTTGCAGTCTACCCTGATCTTAGCATTTTCAGCGAGGGCTACCCCAGGCACTCCGGGTTACACCTAGAACAGGAAGGGGCTGATACATAGCTGACAAAACATAACCCTGAGTACCCTTCCTTCTCTTCCCGCACTTAGATTTGAAGATCCAAATTCCTGTCCCAAATCTATGTTAGTGAAGAAGACTGGATCAGTTTGTTGAATCAAAATGGTGGAAAATCATGGATGTAAATTCACAGTTTGTTGCTTTTTAGAAGGCCTGCACTCTGACCATGCCAGTTCCTTCTCAGTCAAGCATGGTTCAGCATATTTGGAATATTTTAGTGAAACCTTTGTAGTAGGGTCAGTGTTGAAAAAGCAAACATGGGACAAAAATGTATCTGTATCTAAGGGCACTGTGACAGACCCAGACCAGTGGGGTACAGGAGTCTGGTAGAGGGCAAATATACTGGTCACTGGATGAGTAGTTTTCTGTTCCCTGAGTGACCAGAGCAGGGGATGCACTAGAGTAATCAGGAACCTGCTAGAACCAGTTAAGGCAGGCAGGCTAATTAGGAGCCAATTAAGAAGAAGCTGCTAGAATCAATTAAGGCAGGCTAATCAGGGCACCTGGGTTTTAAAAAGGAGCTCACTTCAGTTTGTGGTGTGAGTGTGAGGAGCTGGGAGCAAGAGGCGTAAGGAGCTGAGAGGGTGTGCTGCTGGAGGACTGAGGGGTACAAGCGTTATCAGACACCAGGAGGAAGGTCCTGTGGTGAGAATAAGGAAGGTGTTTGGAGGAGGCCATGGGGAAGTAGCTCAGGGAGTTGTAGCTGTCATACAGCTGTTACAGGAGGCACTATAGACAGCTGCAGTCCACAGGGCCCTGGGCTGGAACCCGGAGTAGAGGGTGGGCCTGGGTTCCCCCCAAACCTCCCAATTGACCTGGACTGTGGGTTCTTCCAGAGGGGAAGGTCTCTGGGCTGTTCCCCAACCCACATGGTGAATCTCTGAGGCAAGAAAATCCACCAATAAGCGCAGGACCCACCAAGATAGAGGAGGAACTTTGTCACAGCACATATGAAACATCAATAGGCCTAACTACTTAATAGGTTGGGGACTCGTGTTCTTGGGTTTCACTTATAGAATTGCAACATTGTCATTTTGGACAGTGCATCTTTTTATGTTGGGGGAATAAATCTGCTGTGAAGTGAGTCATACAGCATGGGTTTTGGATTTCATTTTATAAAAAAATCCTAATTTTTTGGATTTTTTGGGGATTGGGGAATAAAATAATTATCTTTAGCCCACAGAGTATAATAAACGTACTTGGGCTCCCTATGAGAGGTGAGTAGGCAGGTAAAGCAAAGCAACCAGGAAAAATGACAGGCTTTTAGTATGACAGGACCACTGGCAGATGCTAGTTTCGGGACAAGAAAATGGTGGCCCATGTCTAATCAGGGGAGACTGAAGCACTTGTATGTACTGAGCCAGGTACTGGCTTATACGTATGCTGCCTTCCCACATCAATATACCTAATAGGGTAGAAAGTGCAGCGCACCAATTTGCCAGGCCAATGCTGATCCACTGCATATGTTACTGATATGAAGGAGGCTGGCTCACCCTCTCTCAGCCATGGTTGGGGTAGCTGGCTCACATGCACCAGGCAGGGATGAGAGCATGAGGGATTGGCTCTTATGTACTTACAGGGGGTATGGCTGCAGAAAAAAATAAAGGTGATGTGTGGTTTGAGTTTCCATTTCCCAATCTCAGTCCCTGGGCTGAAGATGCTGCCCTGTTGGTGTGAGGCTGCCAGCCACAGCTGGTGGACGAGATACCTGGAGAGCAAGAAGGGTTACTGAGAATCACTCCCTTAACTTAGGAGAGGAAGAAGTAAAGATAATTAAATTAAGGCCCACAAATGGAGCCCTGGACTAATACAAAATTTGTATCCGCATCCAATCCATGATCCACAAAAGTGATCTGTGGATATCCGTAGATTTGCAGGGCTTTAAATATATAAAATTTGGATCTGCATCCATCCACAATCCGCAAAAAATGGTTCACATATCTGCGGATTTGCAGGGCTCTACCCACAAACCTCTAGCCAGCTGACACTGAAGTGCACTACAGTGAGTCAAGTGGCTGGTTAGTCTTCTGTAGGCAGATGTGATCCAAAAGTCTCCACAAGGATACCTGCTGTCTGATCAGAAGCTTCATAGTGAGCCCAAAGGACCTGGAATCAGCCCCATGTGAAGAGTTATTTTTGCAAAGTCTGTATACAATGGGCAAGAAGAAGCCTGGGTGTGTAGGACAGGAGAGGGGCCCCGAAGGGGAAAAGAACAGACCTGTGCACAGGACAGAAACATATTGCCTGTGGAAGGAACATGGGAGGTGCTAGCCTCTTCCATTCTCTTCTTGCACAGCTTAGCTCATTGGAGAGGGGAAAGGGCCTGTGTTCCAAATCTTACAGGTGAAGGACACATGCATTTACATTACAATAGCGTAAACGTCCTGAGGAAAGTGGATATGACCAAACAGACCACTGAACAGATAACACCACAAGGGGTTTAATGTCTTACCTTTGGAAACTCCTCTTGGCAATGACTTCAGCATGACTGTCGTTGAGAATATCCCCTGCAGCAGCATCCAAAAAAATTAAATAATCCAACATTACTGTGGACCAGACAGAAGGAAAAAGTCACATGCAACAACAAGTAGAGGTAGACTTGTGCAGTCTGCCAGCTCTGCCCCAGCATTTTGTGGGTCTGACACTAGTATTAGTGCAGTTGTCTGAACTTGGCTATCCTAAGGTATTTAAACAACTCATTTACCATAAATGCTTACTGTCACACTCCTGCACCATGGTGCAGTGACTCTTGCCGCACACTACCAACCCAAAGGACCATCACCTAAAGCCATACCTCTTTGGGCTATGATCCAGTCAGATCCTACAAGGAAAGCAGGACTGGGACAGTACTTGAATGGGAGACCTGTAATGATCTCATTCCACAGCATTCAGAGCAGGCATGTATAACAGTGATGGGGAGTATATGGGTGTGCACACTGGAAAATAAAGAATTTATTCACCACACTGGATGTGGGCCCACTGGAAATGAACTTCCCAAAGCATTTAGGATTGCAGAGCTGTATCTTCAGTGATCTCCTTAACTGCCCTCCTTCTTTATAAAAAAAAAAAAACCACACAGCCCACAGGTAAGACTAAAAAACACAGCATTCCAGACAAAAGCCAAGGAATTCTCAGAGTTAATGCTTCAGGAAGGTTTTAAAAACAGCAGAGGCTGGTTGGATCATCTGTTAGCAACGTAAATAAATGTTGGAATGTTCCTCTACTAATGTTAGAGAAGGTAACATTCAGTGTCGATGGGTTCGAATATGAAAATTGGTGATGTTTTGAAATTTGATAATGAGCCCTTGTTAATATACTAAAGGCTGCTAATAGATCTGGGATATATTTACTGAAGAGAACTGAAATATTTACTAAATTTGAATGCGTTTTGCCTGTTACAAGCAAAATTTCTTCTGATTAAATAAGTGCAGGAGGAACTTTGTGTGTCTGATTCAGAGGATGATGACCCTTGTCTACAAAAATTCAATCATAGAAAGCTTTAGACAATCAGAAAGCCTCCACCCATTTCTAGGAACAGAAAAGTGCTGGAAATATTAATGTACAGAAATAAATTTGAGTTACTACAAATGTTAGTGAAATATCTATAGGTGAGTCTAATTAATTTCCTGTTTCAGAATCAAAAATTGTAAAGATTTTACCCATGTATTAGGAACATGGAAATTTCCACAGTGAACCAGACCAAAGTCTATCTAGTCCAGTATTCTCTCTCTCTCTCAGGGGCCAGAACTAGCTGTTTCAAATGAAGGTGGAAGAGCCTTGCAGTAGACAAATATGGGTAATCTCTCCCGCACATAGATTTCATCCTGGTCTTTACTAGTTAGAGACTGACTTAAGGCCTGAACCACAAGGTTGAATAACTCTTCCAAAATTAGGCATAATTAATTTTAGAGTATGACCTCTGGATAGGTCTTGATATCCATATAGATGTCCAATCCCTTTTTAAATCTAAAGTTCTCGACTTCAAATTACTCCTTGCAGCACTGACTTCCACAGTGTAATTGCACATTGTGTGAAAGTGTGTTTCCTTTTATAAGTTATTAATTTCCCACCTTTTGATTTCATTGAATGTCCCTTTGTTCTTGTTATTAGACAAGGAGAACAGAAGCTCCTGCTCTTCCTTGTATAGACCATTCATTATTTTATGTACTTTTATCATGTCCCCTCTTAATCATCTCCTCTCTAAGGTAAACAATACCAATCTTTTCAATCTCTCTTCATGTGACTTTTCCAGGGCCTTCATCATGTTTGCTCTTCTCTGAAACCCCTCCCATTCTGAAATTTGGGAGCGGGGACCCAGTACTGCACAGGTCCCATCACCGATTTATATAAAGGAATACTATTTCTGGTATTCTTCATGCCATTCCTCATGCATCTGAACCTTGTTTGCTTTTTTGATGCAGAGGTCTCTAAGCAGTCTACAGTGATCCCCAGATATTCCCAAATTTTGCTACCTCAGCACTCACCTAGTTTTGAGATCATTTAATATTAAACATGGGACCTAGTACAGAATCTTGAGGCCCCACTGTTAACCTTTTTCAATGATGAAAACTGACCATTTAGTCCTTTTTCCTTTCTGTCTCCTAGACAGTTTTTGATCCATGATAATACTTTGCCTCTCACACCATGACTACATAGCTTCTTTAATAGCCTCTAGTGAGGGACCCTTTTGAAAAGCTAAATAAATTAGGCCAACTATTTCCCCTTTATCCATTACTTTATTGATATGTTCAAGAAATTCTAAGAGATTAATGAGATTTTCCTCTACAGAATCCATGCTGGTTAGATCCTATTATATCATGATCTTCTGGGTGTTTTGTTGGTTGAATCAAAAATTTAAAAACAGAACTAATTTGCCAGGTATAGATGTAAAGTTAATTGGTCTATATTGCCCCAAATTACCCGTAGAGCAGTGGTTCTCAACCGGGGGGTCCATGGCCCCATGGGGGTACATGAGCCCTTTCAGGGGGATCGCGGGACCCCACGGCTGAAAGCCAGAGCCCGAGCCCCAGCACCTCCTGCTGCAGGGCTGAAACCCCATGCCCCTGTGCTCCCCACCACAGGCTTGAAATCCTGAACTGTGGGGCTGAAACCCTGAGCACTGGTTCCCACCCTGCCACCCTCACTGCAGTGCCAGAGTGGGGCAGTCCCAGGAGCAGCTCCACATACATCCCTCTTCCTCTCCCCGCCCCTGAGGCCCCACTCCTTGGCCATGTCAGAGGCGGGAAGCCGGAATCGGGCAGTGTGGGCAGCTACTGCTCTGGATGGTACTATGGAGCAGGCAGCCACAGCATTCTCCCATCTGCCGCTGTTGCTGGTGCCCGGGGTTGGTGCTGCTCCTCAGCTCAGGCAGCTGGTAAGAGCCACCCAGGCAGGGGGACCCTCTCTGTGGCCAGCAGAGCCCTTGGGGAGCAGTGACCACAGGGGAGCCCTCCTGGCACACAGCCCCTAGTTACCTCCTCACTGCAACCCTGCGCTACCCCCTGCCCGCACACAGCCCCTAACTACCCCCTGCCTGCATCCTGAACTATCCCTCTGCCTGCACCCAGCCCCTAGCTACCCCCTTCCTGCACCTGGAGCTACCCCCCGCTCGCACACAGCCCCTAGCTACCCCCTCCCTGTACCCTGAGTGGTTTTCAAACTTTTTGAGTTGAACCCCCACCACACACAACCCAGACAGGCTGGGTGGCCTGCTGAAGTGAGTCAGGGGGTAGAGGTGGCACTGCCTTCCTGGTCCCCACTTTGCAGAGCTGGCCAAGCCCTGCCAGCCCCTGCCCCCCCAAAATAGAAGTCAAACTATGCCTATGCCCGAGGGCCCACCCCTGGCCCACAGACCCAAGTCCCCCACCTCCCTTGCTGGGCCCTGAAATTTTTACAGCATGTTGGGGTGGGGGGGGGCGGTCAGAAAGAAACAGGTTGAGAACCCCTGCCCTAGAACCTTTTCGAAAGGACAACAACATTTGCTACTCTCCAAGTCTCTTGAACAGTAGCTGTTTTTAATGAAAGATTGCACATTTTTGTGAGCAGTTCAGATACTTCATATTTGAGCTCCTTCAGAACTTGATGATGGACCATCTGGGCCTAGTGACTTACTGCATTTAATATTACTGATTTGCTCTAGCATCTCTTCTCCTGTCATCTCAAGATCTGAGACTACCTCCGCTTTGTTACCAGGAAACAACAGATGTGGGGTAGGACTCTCCTTTTTGAAGGCGAAGAATGATGCAAAGAAACCATTTAGCTTCTCAGAAATGTCCTTTTTGCCAATCACATATCTATGTAAAGCACTTTAAAGCACATATCCTTGCTTTCTTTACATTTTAATGCAATCATATGCACTTTCATCACTGTACTGTATAATGCATTTCACTGTAATCTCTTGCACTTTTTTAAATGCACTTTATTAAATTATTAAACTTAAATATCACAAAATCCATATACATTCTAGTTGTCTTTTTGCCTTAGACGTATAGGTTTTTGAGATTGCTAATAGCACCAAAGAAACTTTCCCTATTCTCTTAATAGATTTGTCAGGTTACCAATGCTACCCGAGATTATTAAAGCAAAATTTAATTTTAAAATCTAGTTGACTTTTCAACAGTGGCACTCTTTGTTTAAGTTTCATTGCACTCAACTTAGATGATGGAAAAAACCTACTCAATTTCACTCATATGTCTGGTAAATGTCACCCTTTAGATCTTACAAGACATCATATTGGTTGCAATCAATGCAATAAAAAAAATTAAGTTAGAAAACTGTTTTTATTTAAAATTTAAAAATAAATAATGAAACCATCCAGATCAATATTACATTGTGGTGGTGCTGACCCCAGAAAGATCCATAATAAGCAATCCAAGACATAGCATTTAGTGCAAGGCAAAAAATAAAAAGGCTTCAAGATGTGTTTATACGCAAAATGCACAATAGAGCACAGAAATAGCTTTGCCAGACCTGCTCTCTTCTCTTGCTATACTCTGTCTTCCCCAGAATCCAGAGGTAGAGGTAAAGAGCCTTGTATTGAAAGGCTCTTGGCCATGTCTCCTGCCCAGGATATTTCCTGACATGAGTCTCTGTGGCCCCCCCACTCTCCAAGGAGGAGTAGCCAAGTGCAGTCTGGTCCTCCTCTGTTATGAATATGCATAGTAAGGGAGGAGACAGGATGAATAAATTCTCACAGCAGCTCTCAGTTACTTATAGAGAAATCAGTGCGGTATCTCGCTGCTGATTACAGCTAAATAAGAGGCGTTTTCTCTCACTTTTCTGGAGCTTGGTTACTGTGGTGTTTTTCACAACAGGCTCTGAAGGAATCAGACTAGAAAACAAGATTTGCCTTTTTTGTTGTTTTTGTAAACACGCATACATTTGGGACCTACACTACCTGACAATGTCCATTTATATGGCTTTTGTCAGTTTCTCTTAAGGGCTGCAGATAGTGGGAGCTCAGTGCAGCAAACCTAGATGGTAATGCTGTCTACCCAACCCTATAGGGTTGGGACTTTGTCTTGTACTGTTGTTGCATTTCAGGAGGCTGAGCTCATGCCAATGACAAGTAATAAAGAGGCCAAGATCGGTAGTCTTGGTTTCTACACCATACTAACCAGTTTTCCTCATTCTTGTATGGCCAATGCACTTAGTTCCAGTCCCCATAGCAACAACTTCCTTAGTTACTGAAAAAGAAAATAGTAAAGTTAGCTGAACCACTTCTAAAAGAATCACCCTAATTTGATCATTTCAATCAGACAGCACATGGGGGCCCCACACGAGACAAGGTACAAGAGGAGGGATGAAGTAACACCTGTCTCTCACACACACACACCCCCCACTGGAGGGGGAGGCTATGTACCAGACTGCCAGACACACTGAAATGAGGAAAGTCACGTACCAGGTACAGCACCAGTGTAGGGGGAAAGCCATGACATGTGGCAAGGGAAGAGGGGAGCACTGACATGTGGTCCTACACACAGACAACACAAGGTGACCACCAATTCAGGGACCCCCAAAATAGGGAAGACGACATAAGGGAAATGCACCATACAATGCATAGCACAAAGGAGGCCCTTTTAAAGGAGACTTGCTAAGAAAAAAAAAAATTGGATTAGTATCCTTTTTTGGATTCTTATGAAGAATGTCAAAGTGTGGGTTTGGTTTTTTTTACTCAGAAATTTAGGTCTTGCCTATTTCACTGCATGCTAATTGGTCAGTTTCACATCAGAACACATGGTAGAGAAGGTCTACATTTGCTAAGTGACTAGCGATTTTGGATGCCAAGAGACACTTTAAAAGGGTGAGTGCTCAGCACTGTCTGAAAAGCAGGCACCTCTAAGATGCATCAAGTTGTGCACTCAAAAAAAATCATTACCCACTTCTGAAAACTTAAACTGCAATTTTTCAACAGCTTAAATGATTGCTTCTTGGAACAGCTAACTCCAAAGTGCACAGAGGAGAGACTATGTGTAGGAGTAATGTGTAAGGAGTTGGTTCAGGAAGTAACTGTAGCTGAGGAATTGAAGCAAAAGTGATCAGAAGATAATTTCTTCAATATTATCATGGGAAGAATATAAAAAACTAGAAAGAGGGATACAGAAGACATGTATGCCCCAAACAAAAAAGAAGCTGGAAAGCAAAAAATTAAGCCATTATGGTTAACTGGCAAGGTTCAAGAAGTTATGCAAATCAAAGCAAGCATCCATCAGAAAATGGAAATCCAGCCCAAGCCAGACATAAACTACAGCATGTAATCACTTCTGTAACTTCCACTTTAATTAAGACAGAAGTGGAAGAACAAATAGCCAAAGACATAATTTAAGTACATCAGAAATACAAAGCCCACAAAAACCTGGTGGTTCCACTGAATCACCAGATTAAGCAATTACAGAGGACAAGGACACCACAGAAAAGGTAAATGTGGCATCGTCGGAGACTGGGGTGTCAAAGGAGACACTGATAAATTAACCAGCAGCAGGTACATCCAGGAGTTCAGAAGGAGCTTAAGGATGAAGTGGATGAGCTACTACCAAAAATATGCACTCATTAAAAATCAATTATTATGCCAGGGAACTGGAAAGTAGCAAACGTCTTTCTGTCCAACACTAAGAGTGATCCTGGGAATTATAGACCAGCAACTTTTACTTTAGTAATATGGAAAGCAGCTGAAGTGATGACTACAGACTTATGCAACCCCAAGATAGAGAGGATACTATAGGGACAAAAAAGCACAGCTTCTGTAAAGGAAAACTGTGCCTCTTCAATCTTTGAGCATGTCAAGAAAACAGAGGATACAGGAGAACATGTTGATAGGTCATTAATGAAAGTCCCAATAAATTATAAGCAACATGGGGAGAGTGGTAAATTTTTGTCATGGATCAAAAATTGTCTAAGACAGGAAACAAAGCAGAAATAACCAACCACTTCCCATGATTAAGTGGCTAACAGCAGTTGCACCAAGGATCCATATTAAGACTAGTGTTAAAATATATCTAACAATGATCTGGAGAAAGGGGAGAGTGGTGACCTGGCCACATCCACAATCCCAGCTGCCAAGTCACTATGTCTGACACCTTCCTTAAACCCTCCTTCCCTCACCCCCTCTACGCAAAATTTTGCTCTTTCAAATAGATTGACAAAAATCTACCACAAAATCTTTGTATCTCCTTTCCCCATATTTTCCCTCATCACTGACCGAGGTTTGTCATTTGCTCTCCTCCTCTAAACCTTCCACATGCAACGGTGACCACATCCATCCCCCTCCTGCCTCATGACCTCCTTTGCCCCCTCATCCCTCCCTCACAATCCCCTTTAATCTCACTCGCCTCTAACCCCTTCCCCTCACAACATGAGAATGCTGAAAGTGCCATCCCTCAACCTCACCTGCCTCTCCAAATATTGCCCACCCTATCTCCTTCTCCCCTTCACCTCCAAATTTGAGAACATGCCATGTGCAACCACTGTCTAGAGTTCCTCTTCTGCAGCTCCATCTTGGACCCCCTTCCAGTCTGACTTCTATCCCCTCAGCTCCAATGAAACTTCTCTCCCCAAGATTTCTATTGCCTTTTCTTGGCCCAAACCCAGAGCCTGTAATTCTGTAACACTCTTTGAAATCTCACCATCTTGGCTTTTGTGGTTGTCCTCTCACAATTCTCCTCTCAGATCACTCCTTCAGTTTCGTTCAATTGATCCTCTTTTTCCACTCTCCAAACAGGTCCTACAGCTGCAAAACTCCATAAAAATGGTATGTATTTCACTGTGATCCTGTCCCCTCATCCTTTGTAGTCACTTGTCTTCTTAGTTCCTGTCTCAGACTGTGCAGTCTATCTCTTCATATGCATTGCTACAGCACCCAGCACAACAAGGCCTGAATCCTGATTCATAGCACCCTGAACATGGTGTTCATTTCTAGTCACCTCTTCTCAGGAAAGATATAGCAAAATAGAAGAGTTCCAGAGAAAGGCAACAAGGATGACTAGAGTCCTGGAAAGACTTCTGTATAAGGAGAGATTGAAGAGACTTGGACTGTTTCATTCAGCGAGGGGATATGATAAATGTATATAAAACAATTAATGGTATAGAGAAGGTCAACTGCGGACTCATTTATGCTCTTTCATAACGCAAGAACAAGGAACATTCACTGAAATCGAAAGGCAGTACATTTCATCATCGGTGATCCCTCAATTCAAGGATCATCTCTACCACTGATTTATATACTGGTCCCGAGATGACTCAGGAGTCCAATCCTGGAACCACAGATCTGCCCGCAGTAAGTACAGACATTTCCTGGTGGGTCAGCTGCCTATTGGGAGAAAGTTCTCTCTTTTTCCTTCCTTTACATTTAAAAAGTGATAAAATACTTGTGCACATTGAATAACTGACATGTGGAACTCTCTGCCACAAGATGTCACCAAGGCCAAGGACTTAGGAGGATTAAACATTAATATGAATAATGATAACATCCACATTATATGACAGTCTAATCTCTCATGCTTTAGGATGTAAATCAACCACTACCTGATGAGGGTTAGAATGTGGGACAGGAAGTGATGCTGGACAGAATGGGGAAACACTGAAGAATGAGCTGGGACACAGTCTCTCCCTGGTGAGGCTAGTAAATCTGGTGGAGTTGCTCGGAAAGAGTAACACTGAAGAACCCTCTCGCTGAAAGCACACAATGTCCATTCATCAAAGTGATGTGAAGACTTCCCACTAACCCTGGATGACCAGGTCGCATCAGTATCTAAAAATGCCACTTTTCACCTCCAGCTTACTGGTAACTCCTCCCTTTCCTCCCAGATGAGGATCTGACCACAATGATGCACACATTTGTCACTTCCAGGCTAGATTACAGTAATTCACTGTGTTTGAAGCAGAATGTAAGAATAATGCAACAGCTCCAGCTGATGCAAACTGCGGTTGTCCACCTCTTCCATGGTTTAGGGTGCCATGAGAACATTAACCGCATGGCACTGTCCCTCCACTGGCTCCCAGTCCATTTCCAATGCCAGTTTTAAGACTGCTTGAAGATTAGGACCAATTAATGACTCAAGACCAGTTACATTAGAGATCAAATTCCAAACTGTAAAATGCCAAGAGAGTTGGGCCAATGCAAATCACAAAGTCCAGAACAAAGCATGTGACAGCCAGGGACAAAGTGGTCTCAATCAAAGAGATGTGGCTATGGAACAAGCTTCCAGAGAGCAGAAGACTGCAGAGTTCAAGCCCCTTCACAAGTGTTGCAAAACCTTCCTCCAGAAAGAGCCCTTCCACCAAGACAAGACTGATATTGGCAACACCAACAACCCCTCCTATCTGTCACACTCACAAAACACACATTACAAACTGCCGGCCCCTGCAGAGTTTTCAAAAGCCAAAAAAGGGAGAAGAGTAAGACACTCTGTAAAGCTCACTAGGAACTTTGCTATTGCCAGTCTATTTTACATGGGAAGTGATCAGACAATACAATGATGTGTGGCACAACAAAACTCTAGGTGATATAAACAGAAAGGAAGGGACATCTTCCTTTGTGCAGATTATGCCATTATTTTTCATTATAGGGTTTCACAGACCTTTCTGTAAAGCAGCTGAAAATGGGCACTGTCAGAGACAGGATACTGGGCTAGCAATAATTATGTACTCCATTTTTCCTGAGAGAAGATAATTTTGCTAGAGTCACATCCCTGTCCTTTCAAATAAGATCTGCAAAAGATCTCACTTTACTTCTCAGGGTCCTTCAATGGAGATCTCCACTAAACAGGAAAAGAATATTTAACATCCCTGATGTTTCTAGGATAAAAGTAAGCGAAAGAATTCAAACACTTTTTAGGCAAAAAACTCACAATTTTTTTCCTTTACAGGTCACCTTTAAAATCACGTAACAGGCATTTACTGAGAAAGGAAGATGCATTCTCACCCTGTAGATTCCCAACATTAAGGCAAGCCTCTCTTTCAGGTGCAGACTCCACTTTAACCACAGCTGCCAGTAAAGTCCACTCCCGGTTAGGATCCGGCTTCCCCTGCTTAGGAAGCTTGGTGCTATAATGTGTGTAGCACAGACCAGCAACTTCATCAGCTGACCACATGGCTACAGCTGCCACATCAGCTTCTGAACAGAATTGGGATACAGCATAAAAACAACCAGAAAAGCATCACCTGCCCTTCCCAGTCCACCACCACATATTACCCTTTCCTAGTACCCCCGTCCAACCCCCCCAGCCTCCCTAGTGTCATCAGTTCCCACCTACACATCATCATAATACAGCAGAACTTTATTTGCAGGTGGTATTTCAAACAAGCTAATCCCCTTAGATGTTTCCCAGAGTCGCTGGAGGGCTGGAGAAGTGCCAAAGAAGGCGGTGGCTAATAGATAAGGCCCTGGACTGAAAGTCAGGAGACCCAGTTTCTATTCCCAGCTCTGACCTGCCATGCACAATTCACTGCTCCTCTCCCCCTCCCCCTCCCACTGTCATTCAGACTCTCCTGGGGTCTGCAGCGCGCCCGGCACAAGGAGGCCTGGTCACAGGGAGCACCCCTAGGTGCCACCATAACACAACCAATCTCTGGCCCCCGCCTCCTTTCCAGCCAGCTTAGCCCCGCCTACGCGCCGGGAGACAGCGGTGCGGGTGGGGCCGGACAGGGAACCCCGGCCGGGACACTCACCCGGGCCTGCCGAGCTCCCGGCTGCTCCGGAAGCAGAGCCCGGGCCCCAAGGCGAGCTTCGCCCGCGACCTGTCAGGAGGTTGGTTTCCGCGGCGACGGCCGGAGCCCCCCGCGCACGAGGACGTTTGCGAGCCGGCGCGCTCTAGGGCCGGGGGTAGAGGAGAGCGCATGCGCAAAAGTCCACCCCGTGCCGGAGACTGCAAGGTTGACCCGGACGTGGCTGTTCGCGCGGGGCTCGCCCAGGAGCGCTGCTGGGAGGGGGCTCGCGCCAGCCGCGGGCCCGCCAAGGCCTACAGCTCCCTGGCAGCGGGCGAGGGGCGGTACCCCGGTTACCACAGCCCCAGAGCCAACCCTTCCCGGGCAGCCCTGGGGCAGGAGGCCACCCCCGGTAGGAGACATTGCACCCCCGCCGCGGCCCCAGACGGGCTCCAGCGCTCGCCCCTGCCCGCCTGGATCCAGGCCGCAGGCCGAGGGACCCCGCAGCTCTTTGGCGAGCCGCCCCGGAACAGAAAAGGAACTACATCTCCCAGCATGCCCTTGGCTGCTACCAACCGGAAAGGGAGGGGTAGCTGCCCGGCTGGTGCGACCTGCGCCCTGAGCTTGCGGGGAGTGGGGAGCCGGCCGCTAGAAGCGGGCAGTGGTGCGGTGAGTGGGGAACATGTATGCCCAAGGCGTCGGCCCCGCTATCGCTCTCAGGAGACTTCCCCAAACTGGATTAGCAATAGTGGTGGCCTTGGCTGGCAGCCCCCAGCGAAGGAATTGGGTGGAATGAATAGACAATGCATCTTTACCTGAAGCCTAGCAAGGGTCAGAGGTATGTGGACCCCACCAGGAGAAGTTAAAATAGTAAGAAAGGAAAGAGAGGTTCTACTTGAGGACCTGGGCAGCTTTAGGTACCAGGCATGCACGAGGATGTGACTCAATTTCCATTTCTGAGCTTCTTTTCCAGATTTGCCTAATATTCAGAAAGGGAATCTAGCACCTGCCTTCCAGATTTGAACATCCTCAAAGTTCAGAAATACTAAGGTTCAGTTTGGGCCACTCTCTGTTACTTCATTTCTCCCAAGTCTCCACTATAATTTGCTGTAGAAAAAGTAAGCTAAAACTTAATAACAAATGCTGGCCTCTTCTCAATGCTAACTAGGACCAGAATTGCTATTTTCAACAACCATTACCATTTTTTTTAGTTTGATTTCCCATAAAAATGACAGTAATATTGCATTGGCAAGTTCTCCACAGAAACTAAGAGTGGAACAAAAGAACAGCAAAGCACCTCAACTTTTCCTCATTATGTGGGACAGCCTTACAATATGGATCCAGATATCCTCTAATCACACAAACTGAAAATTGTTCCACTTTACTGCAGTTTTGCAACAATGCAGGAAGCAGGCCTGCATTCTGTGCACATCTTGTAACCATACCACCTGATATTTTCAGACTGGGGGTGTTGATTATTCAGTAGGTCATGGGAGACCCTCCTGTTTACAATAGTAAACCAGTGCAGCATAGTTTTAGAATGCACTGTGCTCCTAGAAGCAAAGGACCTCATTCTAGACTCTATATGCAGCCCATGACAAATGAATGAAAAGACTCCCACTTACTTCAACAGGCTTTGGGTGGAACTGATTATAGACGGGGTAACTCCACTGTCTTCACAGGGTCCCGGTCCCACTGCGGAGGGGGGCAGTGTGAGTTTGTTGCAGAGCTACTGCTCGGGGATGGGGAACCTTCTGGCATTCCAGCCTCCAAAATCATCCAGGCTGCACCTTCTGCATGACTATGTGCTAGCTGAGGGGTGCATAATATAGTAAGAGGAGGCCCTGAAACATAAACCCTTTTTCAGAGGCCCAGTATGAAGCCTAAGGCCTGAACTAAAGTAATGGTCAAGATTTTAACATAAAGCAAAGTTAAGCTGTGAGCAAGAGGCAGGCCCTACTCATAGTCTGGCAAGGAAAGGGCTGATGTTGCAAAAATACATATACCTAAAAGGTACTGGACACTAGAGATATAAACATGTGCCAGGATGGCACCATGACCACTGATACTAGTACATTCCACACAGATAACAAGGAACATGCTGACCCATCCCAAAGACAGGGTCAAAAGGATATGATGGATAGTGTTGTTTTGTCCAAACCAACATGTACCAGGTGAGAGGTGGCACCCTAACACATAGAGGGGTTGTACCTCAATACATCAGGAGTGATGTGTAACTTGTTTGTACTGGTGTATAAGAATGCACCCCTGAGGAGGTGCCTTTGTCTGGCCTAGGCGGTAGTGGTAAATCCTGCCACTGACTGAGCCGGTCCATTGTCAGAGAGCACATATGTACTAGCCCTGGTTCTCAAATTTTTGTAGTGGTGACCCCTTTCACATAGCAAACCTCTGAGTGCAACCCCCTTTATAAATTAAAAACACTTTTTTATATATTTAACACTATTATAAATGCTGGAGGCAAAGCAGAGTTTGGGGTGAAGGCTGACAGCTCGTGACCCTCCCATGTAATAACCTCACAACCCCCAAGGGGTCCCAACCCCCAGTTTGAGAACCCCTGTACTAGCAGAACTGTAGATATCTGATCTGGGGAGCTGGAGACTGTGTTTCATTTGGCAATAAACCTGGCCGGCTGCCTTCATACCTTATCGAAGTCTGTGGTCACTGGGTGGTTCGCTCGAGATCTGCTGTGCCATATATCTGCGCAGAGCTGGGACCGCACCCAGGGAGAACACATACACACACACAGCTGACTTAACATTGGACAGAGCAGAGCACCACACTGGTGATGTCTGATGACACTGGGGGCCTCTGCTGCAGGTGATGGGTATCTCAAAGCCATGGCCTGGAGTAGGGAAGCACCTAACTGCAGTTGCCTAGGGCTAATGCTGAGGATTGAGAGTACCTACTGCTGCCATCGCAAGGTTCAAGCATGCTCAGCCTTGGAATTGCCAACCCTCCTGTGACTAGAAGCTGCAGCTGTCTAAGGCTGGTCTTTGGCAATTGGCCCCACGGCTGTAGCCAGAGAAGCTACAGGTGGCTCTGTGACTATTGGGGGCCATTAAGCTAGGAGCAGAGAAAGAAATTGGAGTTAACCTTAAGGAACAAAGGTCACCCATAGAAAAGGAATGTCAAAGGGAGCAGGGAAAGAGGAAGGTCAGGGTTACAGGGGGAGAATAGGACCAACTGACTGGGGAGCACAAACAGGGTAGAAGGGAAACACATGAGGAAAGGTGTTGGTGACCAGGTATTGGAATAGCATGTAAATCAGAGCAAAGGGAGAAAGGCTGGTGATTTCAGGGTCCCAATGGCGAATTGCTTACTGAGCCAGGATTGGGGAAATGGTGTTTGCAAGTGGCTTGCTCAAATGGCAGAATGGGCACCAGGGGAGGGGATTGTCAGAACTGATTGGATATCTGCTGGCTGTGGAACTTCATTGAGCTGAGGCCAGGATCACTTATAGTGACTGGTGAAATAGGGTGGTACGGGTGACATGACTACAGAACTTCTGAATAAGGAAGGAGCTAAATAATGGAGATATACCTATCTCATAGAACTGGAAGGGACCCCAAAAGGTCATCGAGTCCAGCCCCCTGCCTTCACTAACAGGATCAAATACGGATTTTACCCCAAAACCCTAATTGGCCCGCTCAAAGATTGAACTCACAACCCTGGGTTTAGCAGGCCAATGCTCAAACCAGAGCTATCCCTCCCCCTGTGGGGAGTTTCCCCTGATCATTATGAAAGTTCTGCTCACTGTGGACACTGGTAAACCCACATGGGTACAGCTCAGTGAGAAAAATTGGGGGCTGAGGAAGCAGTGTATGGCAATACATATAGGCTTGCAGAGGTGTGTGATCAAAATGAAAAATGTCTCAGATTCAGTACCAGGTTTACAATGGTGCCACTAGGCCCACCTCAGAAGGGGCCCACAGATATGTTTGGCGCCGGTCCCACAAAAGGTTAATCTGGCCCTGTACCTCCCAACCCAGTGCTGGTTCCTAGCAAGCAGTGGGTGGGAAAATGGAGGAAAAACTGCAGTTCTACCAGGCTGGCACCGAGGTTGAGCTCCCACGTGATCCTGCAGGACAGGGATCTGCAGACCTGTCACAGGTGGGAGGAACCTCTTCAAACCACATGCTCCATCCCATGAAGTCCAAACCTGGCTGCACGCAGGCAGGTAAAACCCTGGATTAGGCACAGCTGCTGCCACCCCACCACCTTCCACACAAACACCAAGCAAGAGGAGGCAGGATAGTGCCGTCTTTTATTCATTTACAGGAACCATGATACAGCAACTTTCACTGGTCTCTTCAAGGCAGGAGCAACCTTTGGCCACGATCCTTCATTACTGAAGACAAAGCAAACATCTTCCTCCCAACCGAACATAGGCAAGGATCAGCAGCCTCTCACACTGAGGTGCCTTCAGCAGAAGGACTGGGCTCGACCTCCTTCTTATTGTCTTCAGGTTTCATAGCAGGAAACAGCAGCACTTCCTGTGGGGGGAACCAAACACCATCAGCTTCCCCCCTCTCCCTATTCCTCACCTCCCATTCACATTCCTTTTTGCATAAAAATAAGAACCCCTAAACCAGCAAGTTGTAAGTACTTGATTCGTGCATACTTAAATATTACAAACCCTCTTTACTTCCTCAATGCTCAAGTTGGATTTCCCCAGGTCCCATAATGGACATCATGAAACTCCAGGAGTCAGAGAGAAAACCCCGGAAATGCCTAATTCAGAAAAAATTTAATTTTTACCATTACGCCATTTAATCCCCCACAATGGTGCTTATGGAGTGTGGATTTCAGCTATAACTCTGAATTTCCTGGTCTTTAGAATGAGATGTGGAAGGAGACAGGTGTTTCAATCAGAGTCTCATATTACATAAGTAGCCTTATGTTTTACAACTAGAGAGTACCTTGCAGGATTTCTTACACCCTATTTCCTCCAGTATCAGGGGGTAGCCGTGTTAGTCTGTATCTACAAAAACAACAAGGAGTCTGGTGGCACCTTAAAGACTTTAAGGTGCCACCAGACTCCTTGTTGTTTCCTCCAGGTGGTCCATTACCTTAATATTATTGGAGTCTGTAAGGAACATGGTGAGCCGATCGATGCCCATGCCCCATCCAGCTGTCGGTGGAAGTCCATATTCCAATGCAGTGCAAAAGTTGTCATCAATGAACATGGCTTCATCATCACCTGCTGCTTTTGCCTAGATGATTAATGAACAGTGAGACGTAGTTCCCACTGCCCATAGTGCAGGAAATGTCAACACTCCTAATTCCTATGTCACCACAAAGGGGTGCTACTACATTCCTAAAACCTAGGAGGCTATGTTCCAGGAGGGTTTGAATATTTGTAAAATCAGCTGAAGAAATGAACAACAGGGGGGTGATCTTACCCCTCATCCCGGGGTATTATCGTCTGGAGAAGTAGTCTGAAGGCTACATCACAGGCTATGTCTACACTAGAGCCAGGACTGATGCTCTGAGATCGATCCACCGGCGGTCAATTTAGCAGGTCTAGTGAAGACCCACCAAACCGACAGCAGATGGCTCTCCAGTCAACCCCTGTACTCTACCCCCGATGAGAAGAGTAAGGCAAGTCAATGGGAGAGTTTCTCCTGTCAATCCCCCGCGGTGTAGACCCTGCGGTAACTTGACTTAAGGTACGTCGACTCCAGCTACATTATTCACGTAGCTGGAGTTGCATAGCATAGGCCAACTTACGGCAGTAGTGTAGACATAGCCTTAGAAAATGACATGGGTGCTGCCCACAACATCTAATTCTAACCAAGTTAAATGTCTTGTGAAACAGTGTTTCTGGCACTCAAGCTGCACAGGATTCCTTTTGGCATATGTGAAGAAATGTACCTAGGGATACTGGAGACACAGCACTCAACTAGTACCAGAAGAAGGGATTATAGGCGGTATCTTTAAAACTTTTAGTATTACATTTCAATAGATAATCTTGTCAATATCTCCTCTCATAATCAATATAATTCATAGCTGAACTACACCCTGATGGCAGTCTACAGCAGTTGCATACATCGAAGTTATATTAAGAAAGTGTTCAGGAAACAATTGTCTAATGCAATAAGTATTTTGTTCTTGAAAAAAGTTAACAAGCTCTTTTGGTTCTCCATTTTTTCCCATCTTTCCCATGTGTTTTGTGCCAAACTCTTCCCTCTGTGCCTGCTGCACCACTCATTTGTCCTCTAACAATTCTCCATTTGGTGGCAGGCAGAGCTGATAGGACTGGACTTGATGTAGGAGATATTTCTTACAAAAGCTTATGTTAGACCCATCTGATTGAGAGATTCAGTGCCAGTAGATTCCTGTGATGTTAGTTTGGAATGTTTAGAACAGCCAGTAGGGGACACAGAAAGAGGAGATAGGACTCTGTGTAAACTGGAAATACACATTCTGGCATTCACCCCAACCACAAATGTTTTCGGTCTCTAATCGTACAATTCCCTACCTTCGCCTGATCTTCAAAAAACTGCCGCTGCCGGAAGGGGTCGTTGAGCTCCGTGTATGCATTGCATATTTCCTTCTTCATCACAAAGAGTTCAAAGCGTTCTGTCAGTCCCTGCTGAGAGCGATGCCTGTGCAGAGGAGATAAGTCACCAGGCAGCTCAGAAACTAACAGAGCTTCCTCATGAAAAACAAGGTCACTGTTTCAGAAGAGATGTCCACTCTGACAGTCACCACTGTGAAACTCCAGGCCACTCAGTATAGACATTTCCCCCCTGTATTTTATGCCCTATGAAATGGGCTCCTTGGCTCAGGAACCAAGACCTGGACAAGTGTCAGACGTCCAAAACTGCCACATGGAACCAAATCTTTCATAGAATCATAGAATATCAGGGTTGGAAGGGACCTCAAGAGGTCATCTAGTCCAACCCCCTGCTCAAACCAGGACCAATTCCCAACTAAATCATCCCAGCCAGGGCTTTGTCAACCCAGGCCTTAAAAACCTCCAAGGAAGGAGACTCCACCACCTCCCTAGGTAACGCATTCCAGTGCTTCACCACCCTCCTAGTGAAATAGTGTTTCCTAATATCCAACCTGGACCTCCCCCACTGCAACTTGAGACCATTGCTCCTTGTTCTGTCATCTGCCACCACTGAGAACAGCCGAGCTCCATCCTCTTTGGAACCCCCCTTCAGGTAGTTGAAGGCTGCTATCAAATCCCCCCTCATTCTTCTCTTCTGGAGACTAAACAATCCCAGTTCCCTCAGCCTTTCCTCATAAGTCATGTGCTCCAGACCCCTAATCATTTTTGTTGCCCTCCGTCGGACTCTTTCCAATTTTTCCACATCCTTCTTGTAGCGTGGGGCCCAAAACTGGACACAGTATTCCAGATGAGGCCTCACCAATGTCGAATAAAGGGGAACGATCACGTTCCTCGATCTGCTGGCAATGCCCCTACTTATACAGCCCAAAATGCCATTAGCCTTCTTGGCAACAAGAGCACACGGTTGACTCATATCCAGCTTCTCGTCCACTGTGACCCCTAGGTCCTTTTCTGTAGAACTGCTACCTAGCCATTCGGTCCCTGTCTGTAGCAGTGCATGGGATTCTTCCGTCCTAAGTGCAGGACTCTGCACTTGTCCTTGTTGAACCTCATCAGGTTTTTTTTGGCCCAATCCTCTAATTTGTCTAGGTCCCTCTGTATCCGATCCCTACCCTCTAGTGTATCTACCACGCCCCCTAGTTTAGTGTCATCTGCAAACTCGCTGAGAGTGCAGTCCACACCATCCTCCAGATCATTAATAAAGATATTAAACAAAACCGTCCCCAGGACCGACCCTTGGGGCACTCTGCTTGAAACCGGCTGCCAACTAGACATGGAGCCATTGATCACTACCCGTTGAGCCCGACGATCTAGCCAGCTTTCTATCCACCTTACAGTCCATTCATCCAGCCCATACTTCTTTAACTTGGCAGCGAGAATACTGTGGGAGACCGTATCAAAAGCTTTGCTAAAGTCAAGCTTTCCTTTTCACAGACAATTTTTCTCCTGGGGATAAAAAAGGTTGTCATGATTTCACGACTTTATATAAAATCTCATACTCTTACCATTTGGCCAAAGGGCTCATGATTTGGGGATGATCACAGATGAATGTGGGATTGATACAGGTGACTTCCAGAAACTCACCAACAAGCTGAAAAATAGGAGGACCGAACTTTCATGTTAGAACATCTCATAATGAAGGGAGATGCCATAAGACTGAGATGACTCACTACTTCAAAAGCCTACTTAGGGCAACGTATTCACTGACAGATATGAGTCCCTGCAAGACAGGCCAAGCATCCTGCTTGGAGAGGTTAAAATCTGATCTAGCCCAGGACTGTATAAAACACAAGAGTATTGTCTAAACTTCATCCAGTTTAACAAGAACTCCAGTGTCAAAACATAAACCTACCGCTATTACCTACAGTGTCTCAGGGTGGTATTGGAGTTTAATTCCAGTTTTGACATCTGTGGCACAAGCCACTAGACAAAGCAGCCAGAAAAAAAACAATCAGGCAATAGTTGGGGTGAGAAGAGGCAGAAAAGAGGAAAACAAAGCAAAGGGCCAGTATGTGTATTATACATTTACCTTACATTTTGGAGGGACATGTGAATCTAATTACACTCTTCTCTCCACTCATGCAGAATGTGTGTGTGTGTGGGGGGGGGGGGGGGGGGTGCTCCACAAAAAAAATTTGATCCCCTATTTCTTTCAGAGTTGATCTACACTGCTTCTAACTGACTGGGAGGAAGTGTCACTGCAAGGTTATAAGGCAGGGGTGGCCAAACTTACTGACTCTCCAAGCCACATATGACAATCTTCAGAAGTTTGAGAGCCAGGCCGCACCTAGCAGGGCTCGGGGCTTCAGTCCTGTGGGAGGCGCTTGCCGGGGCTTCATCCCTGCTCTTACTAAAGCCCCGAGCCCCGGCTGGTGCATGTACCCTGTGGGTCTGAAACCCCAAACCCCTTCCCCCCCAGTCTCATAGGTGGAGAACGAGATGGGGGGCTGGGGTGAGCCGCACTTTAACTGTAAGCTACATGTGGCCTGCAAGCCACCGTTTGGCCATCCCTGTTATAAGATATTTCTTCCTACCTGGGACCATCCACTGTACTAAAATAGCTCTCTCTTATCCTACTAGCTCAGGAACTAGGAGGCCAGGTATCAATCCAGAATCCTCTACATCACTCTGCCACCAGTACAACGTGTTCTGTTATAAACATACACAGAACAACATCTCTGGGGTATTATTGAATTCTCTTTGGCAACAGGAAAAGGGCTGAATTAAATTCCAGTGTGTTTTCCTAGATGTAGCCAAACATCCCGATTCACTGAAAGTCTCATGTACATCTCTGCTACACAATCATTCTATAGATGCTGCAGTCCCCCCACCTCCACAAAGCCAGCACCTCTGACCTCTGGACTGGTAAAGGCAAGCAAGACTGCAAGCCATTTCCTTTCTTCACCATGAACCCCTATGGAATCTGAACTGAGGTCCTTTCAGAGGGCCAGATCCTATTCTCCATATGTAACCTACTATTGAAAGAAGCCTCTGTACTAGATCATTGGAAAATAGTTAACATAATGCAGATTTTTAAAAAGGGCTCCAGAGGTGATTCTGGCAAACACAAGCCAGTAAGCCTACCTCCAGTACAGGGCAAACAGGTAGAAACTATACTAAAGAACAGAATTATCAGGCACACAGAAAGACACGAGTCAGTGCAGCTCTTGTAAAGGGAAATTACGCCTAACCAATCTATTTGAATTCTTTGAGGGAATCAGCAAGCATGTGGACAAGGGTGATCCAATCGATATAGTGTACTTGGATTTTCAGAAAGTCCTTGACAAGGTCCCTCACCAAAGTCTCTTAAGGAAACTAGTCATAGAATAACAGTGAAAGTCCTCTCATGGATCAGTAACTGGTTAAAAGATAAAAACCAAAAGGTAGGAAGAAATGGCCAGTTTTCACAGTGGAAAGAGGTAAATAGCAGGGTCTCCCAAGGATCTGACCTGGGACCTGTGCTGTTCAACCTATTCATTAACGATTTGGAAAAGGGAGTGAACAGTGAAGTGGCAATGTTTGCAGATGATACAAAAAATTTCAGGGGAATCTCACAAGACTGGGTGACAAAATGGTAGATGAAATTCCACACTGATAAATTGAAAGTAATGCACATTGGAAAAAATAATTCCAATAAGTACCCATATATAATGATGGGTTCTACATTAGCTGTTCCCACTCAAGAAAAAGATCTTAGACTCACTTTGAAAACTTCAGCTCAATGCATGGCAACGGTCAAAATGCTAACAGAATGTTAAGTACCATTAGGAAAGGGACAGCAAATATTGTAATGCTACTCTATAAATCCATGGTGTACCCACACCTTTCATACTGCATGCAGTTCTAGTCACCTATCTCAGAAAGGATATACTGGAACTGGGAAAGATTCACGAAAGGGCAACAAAGATTATCAAGGGCATGGAATGGCTTTCATATGAGGAGAGATTAAAAAGATTAGTGCTGTTCAGCTAAGAAGATAAACAATTAATGGGGCATATGAAAAAGGTGTATAATAGAACCAATGGTATGGAAAAAAAATGGAGAAAGTAGTGTTACTTACCCATTCCCACAATACAAAAAACAGTGGTCCCCCAATGAAATTAACAGGCAGTAGGTTTAGTCTAAACAAGAGGAAGTACTTTTTCCCCACACAATTAACATATTGCCATGGGGCATGGTTATCACCAAAAGCATAACTAAGTTAAAAAAAGAATTAGATAAATTCATGGAAAACAGGTCTGTGACGCTATACCCCATATTCTTCATAGAGATATTGTTATGATATGAATATGGCATAACTAAGATGTGTTTTATGCAAGATGGGTCTTGTGAGATATCATTGGAAAGGTTATGATTAGCTAAGTATGATTATCCTATTTGCATGGATATTTATTTCTGTATAGAAGTTAGAAATATTGACTATCAATTACAACTGGGTTTACACCTGGAGAATGCAATCAGTCTGGATAGGCCATTAGAAAAAACAATAGGTCTTTGAAGATGCTAATCTCCCACCTTCCTTAGAAGCTTTCCTGGGATGCCACAAACAACCTCTGACTCATGGCTTTGACACTGCAGAGTCATGTGATCACATCACCTGGTACTGGACTCCCTAATAGAATACCAGTATTTTTCCACTGGGGGTGGGGGGAGATAACCACACTGGGGAAAAAAGGGTTCCCGCCCTATGTAAAACTTATTTAAGGCCAAGGAGTGACTTAATCAGTGTTTTTTCTTCACTGAATTCCTGCCTAAGGCGACTGTTGGAAACATCTAAGGGTATGTCTACACTGGCAAGTTTCTGCACAAGTTATACCACTTTTATTAAAGCGCTGGAATTAAACCACTGTTGCGTGTCCACACTGTGCTCGTGACGGTGGAGCGTATCCACATTATCAGCTCTTGCAACGGCAAAGAGAGCAGTGTACTGTGGTAGCTATCCCACTGTGTAACTGGCCGCAGGGTGCTTTGGGAAGGGTTTGCAGTGCCTCATGGGGCAGGCACAGCATCACATGATGCAGATTTCCCAATCCCACTGTTCCATGGGCATCCTACTACATTGCCAGCTGCTTGTCAACTGAAGTGTGCGCGCGGGGGAGGCAGAGTGTGTGTGTGTGTATGGTGGGGGAGGAGAGAGAGACCGTGTGTTTTGGGGGACAGAGTGTGTCAGCATGCTGTCTTGTAAATTCAGACAGCAGCAGGACCAACCAATCCTAGGCAGGGGGAGGGGGAAACCCTGACCATCAGCCCCCGCCTCCCTCCCCAGCTCTCTGCACAGCACAAGCATTACGCATTAATGATTTGCTTTGTGTCCTGGAGCAGATCAGCACAGCATGCAAGGGCTGTCAGAAATGGAGCTTTGAAAGGGAAGGGGCACATGTCTCCAGGGTAGCCGAGTTCAAAACGATGACCAGAGCGGCCACTTGAGGGATTATGGGACACTTCCGGAGGCCAACTGATTGCTTTCTGCGCTGCAATATGTTTACTCTGCCAATACAACGCTGGAGCCTCTGCACTTTAAGGCTTATTACTCTCGGCTAAGTGTTTTTTTTGCAACGCTGCAACTGAGGAGTTTCTGCGCACAAAGTTGTTTGTCAGTGTGTACACTTCGGGAGTTACAGCACAGAAAGTGGCTTTACTGTGCAGTAACTTGCCAGTGTAGACAAGGCCTAAGAAACAAAGAGAAAGCGGGGGAGAAGAGCTGAACCCAGGCTGGGAAGATGTCTGGCCTGTGAAAGAAATACCTGGAGTTTTAAGCTGCAAACAAGAGCAGCTTGTCTTCAAAAACCTCTGCAATCTGCCATAAAACAACATTTAGGGTGAGAAATTACTACTTGTAACCACTGAGCTATCCCTCCCCAGTTTCTTTAGTATATTAAACTTAGTTTGCGTGTGTTTTATTTGCTCAGTAATCTGCTTTGATCTCTTTGCTAACGCTTATCATTTAAAATCTATCTTTTGTAGTTAATAAACTTGTCTTTGTTTTCTCTAAAACCAGTTTGTGGAATTCATAACTGGAGGGCAAAAAGCTGTGCATATCTTCCTCCACATTGAGGGAGGGGGCGAATTTTATGAGCTTACGCTGTACAGTTCTCTGTGCAGCACAAGAGGATACAATTTGGGGTTTACACTCCAGAGGGGGTGTGCACTTGAGTGCTGGGCAGTTCCTTAGCTGAACTTTCCCATGCAGAGCTGATCTCAGTGTCTGTCTTTCTGCAGCTGGCTGTGTCCCTACCTGTGTGTGTGCTGGAGGAGGACTGAGGGCCAGATCTCAGGATTATGAAAAAGCCACCTCCACTTACCTTATCAAGAAGCCTGGCCGTGGTCCTGGGAGGTGGACACTCAACACCTCTCTCCACACAAATAGCATCAAAGAACTTGCGAGTTTCTGTTTCATAATGCAAAATATTAGAGAAGCTGTTCATATAATCAGTTCTTCTCCCCCTCCTCCCCACCTGCAGAATGATCCGGACACAATGGAGAAGGACTGGAATGACTTTCAGTATTTTCTGTCATAATACACTGTGAGACATACCAGCTAAGGAATACAGTTTCAGCCTTCCACAGAGCACGAAGGGCAGTATTAATTGCTGCCAATTTAAACTCAAAAATAAGATTCCTAATCCCAGACTCTAGATGCTCTGACAACAGTTATAAACACAATCCCACACAGAGAGCGCCACTGTGGACAAACAGCCAGTCTCAGCATAAAAAAAAAAAAAAAAAAATCTATCTACAAAGATGACCTATTCCAGTGGTCCCCAACCTTTCTGTTGCAATAGCATATTCATGTTCCCAGAAGAGTGTGGCGGGCGCCAGACGACCAACTGCCGAAATGCCGCCAAGAACTGGCATCATCGAGAAGTGTTGCTGCCGAAATGCCACTGAGAAGCAGCGGCATTTCGATGGCAACGCTTCTTGGCGTTGCCACTTCTCGGCAGCATTTTGATGGCTGGTTGTCCAGCGGCCGCACTCCTCGGCGGCGGGTTGTCCAGCGGAAGCGCTCCCTTGTCAGTAGAAGGGTGCACATAAATGCCCCGGCGGGCACTATTGCGCCCACAGGTACCGCGTTGGAGACCACTGATCTATCATTTCTCCCAAATATCTGCTCAAACTGAGGAGTTTTGAAGAATGTCCTAATGGTCAACAGATTTGGACCATTTCAGATCAAGGAGGCAGTGGGAGGATACTCCAAAGTTGACAGGTCCTCAAAGAGCATATCTGCCAGCAGCCTTCACTCTCATAAATCAAGGGGCTCCTATGTTAAGCACTTCTGCTGATTGCAGTAGCATCAGTATCACACAAAGAGAGGGCCAATCTCTCAAGTAGGCAGGTCCCAGAGCTATTTTAGGGCTAACAAAACGAAATCAAGCAGCTGAAAAAGCCAGAAAACCCATGCAGATCCTAATGTCACATGATCATGATGAGATTTTCCACTTAAGAGAACTACCAAATTGTTCACTAGCTTTAGTTTTCAGATATATTTAAGGTGTAGACCAGTGGTTTTCAAACTGCGGGTCGTGACCCAGTACTGGGTAGCGGAATGCAAGGCACTGGGTTGCGCCAGCTCTGCTCAGCACTGCCGACTGGACTGTTAGAAGTCCCGTTGGCGGTGCTGCCTGGCTAAGGCAGGCTAGTTCCTACCTGTTCTGATACTGTGCTGCGCCCTGGAAGCGGCCAGCTGCAGGTCCTAGGCCGGGGGTGGGGGGGAGAGAAGGGCGGCGCTCCACGTGCTTCCCCCACACTGAGCACCGACGCGCAGGGGCAGGTGGAAGAGTCATGCAGAGTCACTTGCGCACCTCCGCTTAGGAAGTGGACTTGCTGCTGGCCACTTCCAGGGCACAGCGCA
The DNA here is from genome assembly GCF_013100865.1 of Trachemys scripta elegans. Taxonomy (NCBI): domain Eukaryota; kingdom Metazoa; phylum Chordata; order Testudines; family Emydidae; genus Trachemys; species Trachemys scripta. Next base: position 1,391,243 of record NC_048310.1, read on the forward strand.
GTCCGCAGTGCCAGGACAGGCAGGAACATAAGAACATATAACATAAGAACATAAGGAAGCCTGCCTTAGCACCTCCACTGCGCCACTGACCAGGAGCTGCCCAAGGTAAGTCTGTTCCCCAATCCCCTGCCCCACCCCTAGCCCTGAGCCCACCCCAAACCTCTCATCCCTGGCCCCACCCCAGAACCATGGCCCCCTCCTGCACCCTAGCCCTGAGCCCTCCCCTTCACCCCAAACCCGTCATCACCAGCCCAGAGCTCTGACCCCCTCCCACACCCTGAACCCCTCATTCCCAGCTCCATCCAGCAGCCCTCACCCCAACCTTCTGCCCCAGCTCCGTTAGGTCGTGGGCATCAACAATTTTCTTCAACTGGGTCACCGGAAAAAAAGTTTGAAAGCCACTGGTGTAGACTGCGGTATAATGCATTATAGCCTTGTCTAGAGGTAGCAAGGCTCACATCTGAGGGAAAAGATCATAACTACCCAACCAAATCATTGCTGCTATGTAATCACCTAAAAGCAGCTCTCCACAACTGTCAACTCAAGGGACAAATGGCAGATGCATTTTCAGCCACAGGGCCCCATATAATCTTCCAGTTGCTACACCAACCTATTTGCACTCCATGCCCTATGTGACGGTGCACCCCATAAGGCTTTATGGAGATATGCTTATGAATGTACATATGACATAACTGGAATATGTTTTATGCTACATATGCCATGTAACATCTCTGTAAAGGTTATGATGCACTGAATCTATTCATCCTATTTATATGCATGTATCATTTTTGTATTCAAAGTTATGAATACTGGCTGTGTACTTGCTTGATTTCTAAGTAGCCTTAGTAAAGCATTTGGTCAGCTTCTTGAGAAAGGAATGTGCAAATTAAGTGCCCCATCAAGAAACACTCAAAGGACAATGAGAAAGAGGAGGGGGTCTCCACCCACAAGAGAAAGTCTATTTAAACCCCGGGGAGAGCCCTCCATTTTGTCTTCACCCCCAAGGATACCTGAAAGAAACTGGAACAAAGGACAGTAACTACAGGAGGTGTGAGTGATTGCTGGACCCAGAATAGAAGGAGACTAGTCTGTAAAAGGAAGCTTATTGGAATTCCTCTGAGGGTGAGGTTTTATCTGTATTCAGTTTTCTTACTCTATTAGACATAGACTTGCGTATTTTATTTTACTTAGTAATTTACTTTGTTCTGTCTGTTACTACTTGGAACCACTTAAATCCTACTTTCTGTATTTAATAAAATCACTTTTTTACTTATTAAATTAACCCAGAGAATGTATTAATACCTGGAGGGGCAAAACAGCTGTGCATCTCTCTCTCTATCAGTGTTATAGAGGGCGAACAATTTATGAGTTTACCCTGTATAAGCTCTATACAAGGTAAAATGGATTTATTTGGGGTTTCGACCCCATTGGGAGTTGGGCATCTGAGTGTTAAAGACAGGAACACTTCTTAAGCTGCTTTCAGTTTAAGCCTACAGCTGTTAGGGGACATGGTTCAGACCTGGCTCTGGGTTTGCAGCAGGCTAGCGGGTCTGGCTTCAAACCAGGCAGGGCACTGAAGTCCCAAGCTGCCAGGGCAGGAAAGCAGGGGAAGAAGTAGTCTTGGCACATCAGTTGGCAGCCCCAAGGGGGTTTCTGTGATTCAACCCGTCACACCCTAATAACTACCAGATACAGAGGGTCTTCTCTGCTCCCTAAGAGACAGACGAAACAGAGATACAACACTGGGTGTCAATGCAGTGAAAACACTTCAAGACAGGCCTCCTCACTAACTCTCCCAACAGTGTCATGTATACACAATGAAGTATTAAAGGCAATCAAGCAGAACCTTGCTGACCCTTACAAGAACTTGCAGGGCATCAAGACTACACTCTGAAATCTTGTAGTTAAATCAAACAAAACCACAGTCAGGCAACCCCATCTACTCAGCTTACATGCAGATCTGAGCAGAACACAACCTTGTAATAAACAGTATTAAAGGCAGCTTATAGATCAACATGGACTGGGGTTAGAGGTCTTTGCCCCATAATAGCGAGGGGGAGGTGAAAGCACACAGACTCCTCATCTGACCTTCAGTCTCAAAGTGATCCGTTGCTGGAAGTTTCACTCCCAGGATTCTCTCCAGTTCACACACCATGCTGATTTTCCGGAAGGGTGGGGTGAAATCTATCTCACAGGCATGGCCATCAGGACCATCTGGGTGATAAGTGACCTTGTAACTTCCAGTAATGTGCTTCACCATTCCTACAAGATAAAACTGCACTTAAAATCAATGCCATGCTGTATCACATGCTATCTTCACACTGATTCTTATTCTCCTTTAATTAATATTAGTTAGGTCACCTGAAAGCAGCTTTTCTGTGATCTCCATCAGGTCGTGATAGTCTGCATAAGCCATGTAAAACTCACAGGTTGTGAATTCAGGATTATGAGTCAAATCAATTCCTTCATTCCGGAACTGGCGCCCAATTTCGTATACCCTGTCCATGCCTCCAACCACCAACATCTAAACAAAAAGAAATCCAGCTGGTCACATTAGCCTTCTGAAATGAAGTCAAGAAAGTTCTGACTAGCACAAAATTGCACAAATCTACATTCCCAAGCTTATCAGCAAAAAACAGAGGTAAAAGGAGCACTAGACAAACCTAATGAACTCTGGTTCAATTATCCTGACATCCACTATTCTCCAATCAATGTGGGCCTCTTTCCTGCTCACCTCTTTAGCCATGCTCCACCTCAGCAAGGTTGCTTTTGTCAACCCAATTAAATCTGCTGGCCTTTAGTCTAATCGTTACTTCAGTCTTATGTTTCACATTTTGGGAAGGCAGATAAAGTCAGAAAAGTGTGATGCTTAGCCCACTGGGGGAATCACCTCTCACCTTGTGATAGAGTTCTGGCGCAATTCTCATGTACAACTTCATGTCCAGTTCATTGTGATGCGTAATGAAAGGTTTAGCCACAGCTCCGCCTGGAATAATATTCATCATGGGAGTTTCAATCTGATGAAAAAAAATGTGTTAAACCTTAGCTCAAATACTCTCATGCCCCCGACTCAATCATACCCTCCCCTCCATTCCCCATGCTACAACTATTTTGATAATGTGTGTTCAATAAATACTTCCGTTAAAGAGAGAACCTGGCTCAGATATAAAATCTCTACATTCTATTTATTCATTCACCATCATGAGCAGAGAAATTATTCTGAAATAAAAGATTTTCCTATGTAGTCAACAAGGTCAGTCTATTTAAGCCATCTTCTCTATCAAGAGCTTAGCAGGAACAACTATATTCTGCACAATTAAGGAGCTGTGGAGTAGGCGAAGGAACAGGGATTGGGCCAAGCTGTTGAAGACATTTTCAGCCTCCAGCAGAGAAAGTCTGGCTTCTCAGGAATTCTAAACCTTGTAAAACTACACTGACAAGTGAAATTATGTATATGAAAACAAAAGTTAATCAATCCTTCTCAATGTGTCCCATCTGCTCCATTTCACCGATTACACTAAGTTCCTTGGGGCAGCAACTGACAGCAACCAACTGAGAAATAAATACTGAAAGAAGCAGAATGCCTTTCACTACCTGAACACTTTGCAAAAACTACACTACTTTAAATGTAATTGCTTTGGTAAAAGATGGGGGTTTTAATTATTTAAAATTAAGATATAAAATATTGCATCTGAAAAAGTTTCCAGGAGCATAAGGACACTATACGGCTAGATCTGTTATTTTAAAATTAGCTGGGGGGGGGGAGAGAGAAGAGAAGGGGTCTGTCTGCATGTGTGTCTGTGTGGAGAGACAGAGTTCTGGAGCCCCAAAGGAGTTCTACAGTATACAATGGTTTTCAAAATATGTGTCTTGTAGATATGAGCACGTAGGCAGGCAAAATCAACATGTGATTTCTCTCTCTCTGGGCTGCAGCGCTCCTGGAGACTATGCCAACCTAACTTTCACGGAAGCTGCATTTTTCAGGTGTTTAAAGGTGCATGAGTAATGGAGTATAACCACATGCCTCACAACTTAGTCTATTCAAGAGTACTATACATCACTAGGCCCAAATAAAGAGTAAAATGCCAGGGAACGGAAGGATCTGCCAGGTATATAGATAAAATAAACATTTTCTAAAAACAGCCATCAGTGATGGGAAGAAGGTGATGTGGCATGGCAATTCACCCAAACGATGGCAATACCAATGTTACCCGCTCCTCTTTCAACAGGGCTCCCCAAGATGTGGGCAATTTTACAATTTGGTTAGGCTCCACAAGAGTCTGCCTCGTTCTACCCACTGTCAGGGTTGTGCTGACCAGTCAGCTCTAACCTCCACACAAGTAAAGTAGGGGTTGCAGGCTGCATGTCCCACTGCATTAGGTACCATACCACCACTAGGGGTCCGGCGCTTGGGTTGCATTAGCAGGAATTAATCCAGCTCTGTTATTCATTTAGGGACAGTACAAAACAAGCACTTTTTTATTCCAACTGCAACCATTTAAAACAGGGAAAAACAAGGAAAACGAGTTTCTCATACTGATTCAGAATGAGACTCAGGGTTCCAGTGGAAGCAAAAAGGTCTGTCCACAACATAGGAAATGGAAGCCAAATGGGAGTCTCTATTGAAGGAAGATTCAGAACGGATCTAGGATCTGAAGGGAAAGAGTAACTTTTGTAGAGTTTGTGTGGCAATGCCTTCCCAAGTCACTTTGTATTAAAGACACTGGCTGTTTCTCCTGCACGGTAGTTAATTACCAGCATGATCACCAAGCCTAAATGGCCTATTTGAATGGTAGTTTACAAGTGATTAATTTCAGGAAAATAGGAAACGTACAGTCATGAAGTAATGGCACCTTGACACAGCACATATCGGTGTTTAATATTTGAGAACCGCAATATATTCATTAGTTATTTCACACAAACAACTCCACTAGCAGCTTTTGTGGATCAAGTAGACAAAGTGGTTAAAATTTGCCAAGTAGTGGGTGGCAAAGAGAGTCATACTTTGAGAGTGGAAGTGGAAACAGAAATTTGGAAGTATTAGAAATAAACAAGTCTTTTGTTCTGGTATGTTGTTTGCTGTTATATCTTGCATGAAACATAGGTAGTATTTATTGTAAGTTAGATTGACTCTTCTTTTTTGGGGTGGGTGGGGGGAGGGGAGAACGTCCCCTCATTCTCAAGGGTGTTATTTAACAAACTTCAATTATGGAAGAACGCAATGGGGGAACAAAGATAATTGATAAATTGAATTGCTAACTTGGGGTTTGCTCAGTCAAAGAGCAACCCTCAGAAATTGCCCTGTCACCTGAAAGGGAGCAGACAAAGAAGAATAAACTCTATTGCACTTAGTGTGCTTTGTGGCTCCATGGCACAAAATTGATAGAACATGTATACTGAGCCAAAGTCAATATGTATATTTTTCCCACTCCCATGCACATTTTGTACGTGAGGTGGGGTTGGTTTCTCCTCGGGGCTGAAGAAGTGTGAAAAAGACCAGCACACAGAGAGAAGCAAAGTACCAAACCTTACCTCAAGAAAGCCCAACTCATCCAGGAAGCTCCGGAGGTATGTGATGATCTTTGCACGGATTATGAACTTCTGTCTCACATAGTCATTAAGAATTAAATCCAAGTATCTTTGACGAAACCTAGTTTCCTGAAAAGGATGGATAATTTTAGAACAATCTAAATTATACTTATTGCCAAAGAGAAAAAAATAAAACTTGATCTTCATTTGGTGCACTGATACCAATGATACCACACACACAAAATCTGCCAGTTTGGCTTCAACACCAGGAGTGGTTGTTACCTTGTCTTTGAGCCCAAAGTGAAGGTGGGGCAACATGTGCAGGCATGGAGAAAGCAGAGAGATTTCGCAGGGAATAATGCTCAGCTCCCCTTTCTTTGTCTTTCCAGGACTCCCTTGAACTCCAATAATGTCCCCCCGACGCAGCTTGTTGTTAATGTGGATATATTCTTCCTCTGATTTGTAGTTCCTGCAAGTGGAAAAATAAACACCTTTTAAGCACTTTTTGTCCTTAGATCAAGCTCTGCTGAATCTCTTTCCACTCAAAACACTTAATATTCAAGTATCAGAGGGGTAGCCGTGTTAGTCTGTACCCACAAACGAGGAGTCCAGTGGCACCTTAAAGGCTAACAGATTTATTTGGGCATAAGCTTTTGTGGGTAAAAAACCCACTTCTACTCCATGCATCTGAAGAAGTGGGTTTTTACCCACAAAACCTTATGCCTAATTAAATCTGTTAGTCTTTAAGGTGCCACCGAACTCCTCATTACTTAATATTCACTTATTGGCTAGCATAGGAGCCTCGAGGTCCTGTACTGTGTTCACCACCACCTGGCTAGAGACTAGGAATCTGAAATGAAGCTCACAGGCATAGGGAAGAAGAAGATGTCATCTGCTAATCTGCTCCTCTCAGAAAGTACAGTCTGATTTAGAATGCTGCTATGGCTATCCCTAGTTACCTGGAGTTTGCCATAACTTGCAATTTGACTCCCTCTCCACGGAGATCATAGAAGATCAGTTTCCCTCCAGAGGCACGTTTTGCATGGATTCGACCTAGAAACCCAAAGTTAGATGGTCCAATGGTTACAGCAAGTCAAAGTCAGAACACTTTCCATTTTCCCAAAACAAAGATACAACTCCATGCCCAAGCCAAGGCACAGCATCACTCCTACCTTGTACCCAGGCAACATATCACCAACCTCCATCCCATCATTGGTTAGCAAGGTAATAGAATCTCAGAATTAATCCCTCTCATCAGACCTGCTTCCTTGCTTGTCAAGGACTCTAAAGCTCTACCTTCTATCCCAAAGGTCCCAACCCTGCTACAGCCTTAGCACCATGAGGAATTGCTGGGCAAGGTCCACAGAGTTGTGGAGGCATTCCCATCTATCTCCCTCCAAGAATGGTAAGTGCTTGTCTTCACAAAGTGGCAGACTGTCTCCCCCAAGTCCCAGTTGAGTCTTTACCTGCCACTCTCACTGTAATGTCTCTCAGGTGATCTCCTGCCTGCAGGTGGCTGTACTTCTCTATGAAGTCTGTGAGGGAAAGGCTTACGTGGAACTTGTGTGGGTAAGGATCTTCATTGGTTCCTTTCAGCTGCTGGATTGCCTGACTGCGGATCTTGTAATATTGCTGTCATCAGTCATAAACAAGAACATTTATGTTAGACACCAAAGGGATTGTACAGCTCACAAGTTAAAGCAGAGCTGATTTGACTTGTGAATATTTATTTGACAAGTCAGACAATACCTGAGTGACTAAGGCTTTTTCACCTCAGAAGAGTCAGCTCCTCTGACAGAAAGCACAAAAAAAAGGCAGAGGGCACTTAAGAGGTTGGACTAAGAAGAGGCTAAATGAATGCAGTGATGAAGCAAGAAGAAGAGAGTCATTGCTTTAAGCCATTACCATTCAAACCTTAGATACAGTAACTTCTCACTTAACATTGTAGTTATGTTCCTGAAAAATGCGACTTTAAGCGAAACGATGTTAAGTGAATCCAATTTCCCCATAAGAATTAATGTAAATGAGGGGACTAGGTTCCAGGGAATTTTTTTTTACCAGACAAAAGACTATTTTTATATATATACACATACACACACACACATATACACACAATAAATTTTAAACAAACAATTTAATACTGGTACACAGTGATGATGATTGTGAAGCTTGGTTGAGGTGGAGGAGTCAGAGGGTGGGATATTTCCAGGGAATGCCTTACTGCTAAATGATGAACTAGCAATTGGCTGAGCCCTCAAGGGTTAACTCTCACAGTCTACAAAGCAGCAGGAATGGAGGGGAGGGGGGAGAGAAGAGAGAGAGAGAGAGAGTGTGTGTGTGTGGCATTTCCCCTTTAAGTACACTGCCTTATTAATTAGATCAGCTTGCTGAGACCACAGCAGCTGCTGCCAGCGACCTCCCTCTGTCCTGAGCCCTGCTGTGTGTCCCCCCTGCTCTATGGAAGATGGGGTCAGCGGGGTGCAGGAGCAGGGGGGCACCCTGACATTAGCCCCTCTCTTCTTCCCCTCCCCCCCGCACAGCAAACAGAAGTCTCAGGGAGCAGCTCCAAGGCAGAGGGCAGGAGCAGCACATGGCAGTGGGGGGAGGGACAGCTGCAATTGTTAGCCTCCTGGGCAGCTGCTGCACAGGGAACTTAGGGGAGCGGGGAGCTGATAGGGCGGTTGCCTGTCCACCCTGGTTCCAACCACCCACCAGCTAGCTCCACCGGGCTGCTCTTCCTGCAAGCAGTGGACAAAGCAGGCAGCTGCCAAACAACGTTAGAAGGGAGCTTTGCACAACTTTAAACGAGCATATTCCCTAACTGATCAACAACGTAACAACGATAACCGGGACGACTAAGTGAGGAGATACTGTATATCCTCTCCCTCAGGCAGGTTTTTTGGGGAATATTAGTAATCCTTGCTTGCAGCCTCACTGTCCAGCTAAGAACATAAGAACGGCCACACTGGGTCAGACCAAAGCTCCATGTAGCCCAGTATCCTGTCTTCTGACAGTGGCCAATGCCAGGTGCTTCAGAGGAAATGAACAGAACAAGTAATCATCAAGTGATCCATCCTCTGTCATCCATTCCCAGTTTCTGGCAAATAGAGGCTAGGGACACCATCCTTGTCCATCTGGGCTAATAGCCTTTGATGGACCTATCCTCCATGGACTTATCTAGTTCTTTTTTGAGTCCTGTTATAGTCTTGGCCTTCACAACATCCTCTGGCAAAGAGTCCCACAGGTTGACTGTGTGTTATGTGAAAAAATACTTCCTTTTGTTTTAAAACTACTACCTATCAATTTCATTTGGTGACCCCTAGTTCTTGCGTTACATGAAGAAGTAAATAACACTTCCTTATTTACTTTCTCCACACCAGTCATGATTTTATTGGAAGGTTGGAACATAACTCTAGTGAAATGCTGCTAATGACACTCCTTTTGCAGGATAAATCCCGTATCTCAGTCATTCTATAAGATAGACCATATATGCTCCTAGCTAGCACAATATATAATGCAGGGAGCAGATTTCTTATTCAGCTGAAATTAGTTATATTAATAAACTGGATTTTTTTGATCATCTTTATATTGTGCATAATTTTTTTTTTTTTCCACATTTTAAGTAGTAAGGTAGTACAGGCAAAATTCCCATTGCAGACAGTTATTGCCTTCTTCAATGAGTGGCCAAGCAAGCACATAAACCAAACACCCATCTGAAATAGCCTCCCAGCTAATGTTCCTGAAAAGGTGCAGTTCAGAGCTGGCGCAGGCCATAGTTCACTTCCCTTCTAACTCTCCAGCTCAGCACTGATTAGCAATCAAACAGGAATCAGTAAGACTTATTCTCATAGTCCTAACAGGCATTGGCCAAACTACTCACATTGGGGTCCAGGCTTTCCTCATCAGCTCCATTGCAGTTCTCAGATCCCAGGGTCAAGGCAGATTTGCTCAGATGCTTCTCACTTTGCTCTTTTTGCTTTGCCTCTTTGTCGGCTACTTTTCTCTCGGCCTTCAAACGTCTCTTCAGCTCACTAGAAAAAAGAGAGGAAAACAGACACAGAAGCCACTTTGAAAGTCACAGAAAGAAACACTTGCCAGAGAGGTTCTGTCCAAGGGTCACCTTATACTTAACTCTCTCTCATCTCCCCAAGAGGATATGCTGCCTTGCTCCACCTCATAGGAAGTGATAAGTACCCAAATTCTATTCTGAGCTGCTCCAATCTCTCACCTTACAGTCAGCAGTATCCAGAGAAAGCAGTACTAGCTGGGCATTGTCTCATATAGAGGAAATGTGCTTGTTTTTTTCTTGACCCTACACTGTTCACCTTTCACACCCCTAGAAACTTTACATAACAGACAGTCAAAATAAGGTAAAAGTCTTCAGTGAGAGAAGCACCAAGGATAATCACAGTACAGTTTGAAGAAACTAAAGTGTTTTCCCCCTGGGCACAACAGATATAGAGTCTCCAGTCTATAACAATCACCATGCATATCTGTAACCTACTTAGGCACCAAATGAAATTAATAGGCAGCAGGTTTAAAACAAACAAAAGGAAGTTCTTCTTCACACAGCGCAGTCAACTTGTGGAACTCCTTGCCTGAGGAGGTTGTGAAGGCTAGGACTACAACACGTTTAAAAGAGAACTGGATAAATTCAGGGTGGTTAAGTCCATTAATGGCTATTAGCCAGGACGGGTAACGAATGGTGTCCCTAGCCTCTGTCTGTCAGAGGATGGAGATGGATGGCAGGAGAGAGATCGCTTGATCATTGCCAGTTAGGTCCACTCCCTCTGGGGCACCTGGCATTGGCCACTGTCAGTAGACAGGATACTGGGCTAGATGGACCTTTGGTCTGACCCCGTACGGCCGTTCTTATGTTCTAGGCTCAAATTCTCAAAAGTATTTAGCGCCTGACCTCCACTGAAGTAAATGGAAGATAGAAACAGCCTAAATACCTTTGAGGATCTAGGCCTTAATCACTCCAGGACCTCTGCTCTACCACGTGCTCCACAGACAAGTGCCAAAGCACAAAGGTTTCTATGGTGCCCCAGGGCCCCCAGGCAAAGGGGGGGAGATGCCATGAGAGGATTCATCAGGGAAGGTCACTGACGCCGCAAGACACTCGCCCACCACCTGTAGCGCCCCGGGCAGGGCTTCCCGGGCAGGGACTTCATGAGAAAGGAGGTGGCGACACTCAAGACGAGAGCAACAAATCACCAACCTTCTTTGGTCATGAAGTGCCTGGAGCCTTCGGAGAGCGGGGCAGGCGGCGCGGGGAGGCCGAGCCCGCCAGGCCCAGCCAAAGCGGCCCCGAAGGAGCCGAGCGACTGCTGGGTTCAGCATGGCGCGGGCGCGAGCGCTCGGCTCTAGAGACCGTCACCTAGTAAGAAACAGACACCGGATCAGCGAAGGGCCGCGTCTCCCGGGGCCCCGCCCAGGCCGCCCGCTCCCCAGGTCCCGGCACAGACCCCCAACCCCGCGCTCTCACTTTTTGCTAAGAGGGGCCTCAGCCTCCACCACGTCACTGGCCGGAGCAGCCCCGGCCGCCGCCGCCATCTTCCCGGGCCGGTCCGAGAGAGAAGGAGCACTTCCGGGTCAGAGACCATGTGGGTCAGGGCCTGGCGACATCCTGGCTTGTGTGCGCGCGCAGATAGGAAGGGGCGGGACTACGGGTGCGCGCGCATGTCGGGTGGCGGGAAGCCTCCAAGTGCAAGTTAAGGCGCGTGTCGGCGGCGCCCGACCATGGGCTCGGAGCGCGCGGGCCCCGCTCGCTCGCGGACGCTGTTCCTGCAGGACGACGGCAGCGCCATGCGCTTCTACGTACGGCCCGGGCCCGCCAAGCTGCAGCTCGCGCCGCTGATCCTGGCGGGCGGCGGGCGCCTTTGCCGCGTGCAGGAGCCGGGCGCGGTGCTGCTGGCCCAGCCCGACGAGCGGGGGGCCACGGGCAACTTCGTCTCCACCGAGTACGTGCGGCGCTGTGTGGAGAGGAACGAGCGGCTGCCGCTTGAGCACTACCGGCTGGCGGCTGAGCAGGCCCCGGTCCCGGCCGGAGCCCCGGCCGGCCGCTCTGCCTTCACGGGCTCCGAGGACGAGGCCATCCTGCTGCACGTGCGGGACCGGGCGCAGGGCAGCGTCACCGGCACCGCGCTCTGGAAGGAGATGGAGCGGGCCCGGCTGACGCCGCACTCTTGGCAGGCCATGCGAGACCGCTACCTGCGGCACCTGCGGGGCCAGGAGCACAAGTACCTGCTGGGCGGGCCCGGCTCCGCGCCGCCCCGCAGCCTCGCCAGGAGCGCCCGGCAGCCGGCGGATAGCGGTGCGGATAAGCGGGGGCGGCGGGGCGGGGGGTAAAGACTTGCTGGGCTTTGTTCCCAGCTCTGCCGCTGCCCTGTGTAATCTCTCCACCTGTGTGTGCCTGGGGATAAGTGCCACCCACCCACCGTGGCCTGCAAAGCACCTGGGTCACGCCCATGTAGACCAGCATTCATTCAGCCATTGGGGTTAGGTGAGCATAGCAGGCACACAGCCATAAACACACCTCAGTGACCTGTATTCATGAAATCCTAGAAACCTGAGCTGCAAAAGCTGCAGGAGATCTAGTGCTTCCTCCAGTATGCTCTTACAGTGTTTGGGGGAGTCTGGCTAAATGCCCCAAGCCTGGAGTTGCCCCCACATTCCTTGGAGAAACTGTTCCACAGTCTAATAGGCATATCCAGAAGCTTTTCATTGTAATTTAGGCTGAACGGAATTAAATCATAATGCCATTATATAAATGTAATGGGATGACATCAGCAGGAATCCTTTATTCAATTCTGGTAGATTTGTCTTGAGAGAGAGCACAAAGAGAGCAGTGAAATTAGTGTGGAAAGGTTTTCATGTGAGGAGAGTGAAAACGTGACTATTGAGTTGAGTAGGAAGGTACAATAGATATTTATACAAAATAAGTGGTGTAGGACAATTAGCATTACCCTGTTTATTTTTACTATCTCCTAATACAAGGAAACGAAAGATGTCAAATTTAAAATTGATCAAAGGAAATATTTACCCCAACAGTTAAGCTGTTAATTCATTGCCACAAGATACTGAGATTGGTCTACATTAGGAACTTAGGTCAGTGTAACAGTGTCTGTCAGGGGTATGGCTGTAGTTAGGTTTTCTCCTGTCGACATAACTACCACCTCTCAGGAAAGTAGAGCACCTACACTGACATACTTTTTGCCTTCCTCTGCAGCATGGAGCACAGGTCACTTGCAGGTTTAAACTAGTGTAAATGGTTCATTCATTTGTAACTTGAAGTCTTTAAACCATGGTTTGTGGACTTCAGTAACTCAGCCAGAGGTTAGGGGTCTATTCCAGGAATGGGTGGGTGAGGTTCTGTGGCCTGCAATGTTCAGGAGGTCAGACTAGATGATCTTGCTGGTCCCTTCTGAATTTATAAACTATAAGTCTGTTCTGTAAATCTGAAAGTCCAAACTCTGCTCGTGATCCATGGAAGTTCAGTTTGGTACCATATGATTGAATTTAATTTCTCAGCTTTAGTAAAAAAAAAAAAAAAAAAATTATTTTTTAAAGCATCTAAGGAGCATTGAGTTCTTGACTTTGCAACCTTAAGAGTTAGGAAATGCCAGATTTCAAGTCATACAGGTGGCTTTAATTTGGCTCCCTTGTGCAGATGCATGTTGTCTTAATGACATGATCGCTTCAGTGCACAGAATGGATGGTCTCTGGGAATGAATCAGGGTTGTTTGGCGTGTGATTTTTTTGATAGGTGTAATGTTTACTGGTTTAATTCCTTGGATCACTCCTAGAATCTTTATTAAAACTGAACATAGACCCACAACTTCCTCACCCTATACCTCATCTGGACAGAAACCATTAACTCTGCCAGAACATGAGTTTCTTCTTACCCTTTGAGTGATTAGGAGACTACCAAACTGATTATTTGTAGCAGTTAGTAGGATGTGAAATGTAATCTCAAATTATGATTAGGAGGATAATAGCATTGCAGTTACACAGCAAATGCTAATGTTCTCTCTCTCTAACAGAGTCCTGGAGGAAGGAAGTAGCCGATGTACCCCAAGGAATGGTTCAAGACCAATTAACAAAAGGGGGTAGCCTTTTCCAGCTGGCTAACAAAGAATTTGAAGGCAGTGAGGTATACATTCATAGTTGGACAGCTGTATCTGCATAATGTGATCACACAGATATGTTGAATGTTTTCTGATGTATAGATTAAAATACTTACGCCTCAAATTTACTACTTAAACCTTCATAAATAACTTTAATCTTAAATATGACTTTGTTCCTGTGTGAATAACACCGGGATGCTGATTCTTGCTACAGCTTTGTAGTAATATTAGTTAGGGTGTGCTAGTTCAGGGATAAAGGAGTTTTCAGCAGCAGGCCATATTGGGGCCCCTACTTACAGCAAGACCTGCTCTGCTTGTGATAAAAACCTTTACCATTCCCCAGACTGCTTCCCACTTCTGATACTTTTCAGCTTGACCATTGAATCAGGAATTGACAGTGGTGGTAAATCAGGTGGGTGCAATATTTGTGTGGCATGAAAAACAACAGGACCAATGACTGGGGGAGAACAATTCAGTCGTTAGTCAGAACAGGTTGGTACATCAAGGTAGCAGAGAGGGAGTTGATCTTGTGTTGGTGCCAAAGAGAGGACAGTATTGGCAATATTGGAAAGGATGGGGTATGTATATATAAAGTTATAAACACATGGGTTACACCAGCCATCTCCCTGGAGAATGACTATCCGACAATCATGGTTATAACTTAAACTGCTTCCCAGGGTTACCTAGAACTGACTAAAATCAAATTAACAAAAGTGTGGCTAAAATGCCCTTTGTAAGACGGTAAGCATCTGGAGCATGCCATCCTGTGAAGTATTTCTCTAATTCACAGGTGCAGATTTATTCTCTCTAGCTGGGCAATTATGGCTTAATATGGATACAGCATGCTTTTTTATACCAATGGCTTACATTTTTAATAACAAAGAAGCAAAAATAGCTTCAGCAGCAATAAATGTTTTCCATGTTCTATTCTGATTTAAGATGAATTACATTACAAAATTACTGCTAGTCAATTGATTCCCAGATAATAAATAAAATAAGACATGTTTTCTAGGTGTTAACACTTTAAATAGTCATCTGAGTTAACATTTTAAACTTTTACACTGCTAGCTAAAGCATCTAAGGAGGAAGGATATTATTAACTACACAACTTACTATGAATGGTATCATTGTGGCATATCAAGTAAAAAGAGCATGAACTAATTTTTTCCAATTTGACCCTGTCCAGAAACTGGAGGATGTTGGATGAGACCAAAAATGGTTGATAAAGAATGGTCATCTGCCCATCACTGTCATGTTGAGTTAAGTTGTAAGTGCTAACGCTCCATTGGCTAGTAGGGAGTGATTCACTAAGGGTATGTCTTCACTACCAACGGCAGCGCTTTAACATGGCTGTGTAGTTGCGGCACTAGCGTTGTAAAAAAACCATCCCACACGAGGGGAGTAGCTATCAGCGCTGGTGCACTGTCTACACTGCCACTTTACAGCTCTGAAACTTGCTTTGCTCAGGGGTGTTTTTTCATACCCCTGAGCGAGCAAGTTTCAGCTCTGTAAAGTGGCAATGTAAACAAGGCCTTCCTGTCACAAGCAGGGTGTGCTTCTTGAGCAGATTTACACAATTCACAATGACAAAACTTAATTCCTGACTCTGGTTAGATTTAGTTTATTTAAATCCTGTCCCTTGTCTCCTGCCTTTCCACATTCCACTGTATCGTGGGTGTTGTGCATTGCTGTACTTGGATTATTGGATTTTATTGGGCACAGCTATCATGTTCAACATATCAGTATACTTTAGAAGGATTCATATGGGAGGAGGGGAGGACTGCACTGCTCTGGACTCCTAATTTAGCAGTTTTGTTTGCCTGAGTTATAGTGGAATGTCACTCACTCTAACTTTTATTCCTAGTCAGAAAATGAGACCTCTGACCTTCAGGAAGAAAATCCTGCAAAAGATGAAGAGCTGAAGTCCCCTGAAAAAGTCTCCAGTCAGAAAATGGAACTGAAAGAATTGGTAACTGCAGAGGACTCTGCTATAAATGAAACTGAGCCTCAAGAGGAGGAAAAGCCCATAAGGTCTTGCCCTTCCCCCACTGAGGTGGCAGATGCAGTGAAGACAGTACAGCATTTCATGGAGGAATTCAGCATGGACCTCTCAACTGTTACACAAGCCTTTCTGAAAAACAGTGGTGAAGTGGAGGCCACTTCCTACTTCTTACATAGCAGTCAGCGCTTGGATGGATACCCTATATGGACCAGACAGGATGATTTAGATTTGCAAGAAGCAGATGAAAATGTCAGAAGCAAATTAATAGAAAAATTTGGAGCTCAGAATGTGGTAAAGCGGGTTGCATTCAGGAAGAGTTAGATAGTAACTTGTGAAGGATGGTTCATGGACTGGGACCCTCACAGGAGAGCAGGAGATGAGACTTGCATCTCTGACCGTCATGGAAGAAAGGGTGAGGATTTGTAGATGTTCTGAAGCCTCTAGGATAGCCACCTGCAATCTCATTTCATACAGAAAAATCTGGCATCGAAAATTAAAAGACCTCTGTGCCAAACAGTTTATCCTTTCCATCATTTTCTGTAAACTTTTCCCTTGAGTTTCCGTATTTATGCAAGGCCTTGTTTTATATTTGGGGGTTTTTTGTACTGAGTACCCCACTGATAAATCTAAAACTAAAATATTGGGTGAAGATGAGAGCTCCTTAATCTCTTCAGAGCCAAATGGCTGAGCAGTGGAAATCTGCTTTTTCCTATACACAGTGGGGTGGGGAGAGTCTGCACATTGGTCCGTTGAGATGGGATGATACATGAACATGCATTTCAGCATATTTTAATTGGCATTAAGGTGGGAAGGTGTGCCTCATTATACAAACAAAAACAGCATCACCCTCTTGCACCTGTAAGGCTTCCCTGGGGTCAGAGGCAGACAAACCTCTCTCTTCTAGGTCAAAGTAAACAGGCTTATGTGATGACAAGACTTGCCTTGGGGTTACAGAGCAAGCATCTTGATTCTCCTTTATGCTCCAGACTTCTGTACCCTTCAGCGGTCTTATAACCCTGTACATTCTGTAAGACTCTCTAGCATTGCTGCATGTAGCAGCTGCTAAGCCACCAGTCCTTCCTAACAGATGGCATGATTGTCTAGTCTCAGGATGGGTTTTAAGCTCATTGTTTCCAAGCCTTTGGAGGGAGGAATAGGTTCCACTGCAGAGTGCAGGTATTGAATATATTTATATCATATAAAATTACACTTTCTAGTAGGGAGTTTAATCTAGTATGTGATACAAATGCTAGCTAAGGATTGAAACTTTTTCTGATCACTAGTACCTGACCAAAGCTTGGAAGGGCTTAAACACAGCTAGTAAGGGTCCCGCTAAAGTCTTTCTAGTCTGTCTCTGCCTGTTGTGCTCTGGTTTTGTTTTAAGTTGAATTGGTAGTTAGCAAATGTGGGAATATATTATTTTTAAATTCAGTTGTAACTTGGTGGGGAGAGAATATCCCTCCAATTCAACACTGTTACATGAGCAGACCTTGCTAGAGAAATGTTATACATGCACCCACTAAAATGCCAGTAGCATGTTTTTACCTCTGCAAAGTGCTCTAAGACCTGTTGGTTAACAAAATGGCAAGAGTGCAATGATGTGGATGCTAAATTAAAACCTTTCAAAGTGGTTTTTCTAGATTTTTATGGAAGAGGCAAGTATTTAGGTGGAGGTCCCAAGCTAGTGAGGCAAATAATGTAATAAGATTAAAAAGGATTAAACACTTTTTACATGAGTAGCAGCAGTAGTTACCAGATAGGTTTAAGTTTCAAGGACTATTGAGTATCAAAACTACATTAAGTTCAATTACTCAGTGCAGCCAAGAAATTCCTTCACTTCACCTATAACATTTAGTCAAATGCATTATGAGATTTCATGTTATATGAAGTACCTTTAAGTTATATTAGTTAAATATAAGTGTGTATAAATGTAAAAATATTTAGGCATAAAGCAAATAGAGGAAACAATATGTATGCCTTGCCTTCTGCCTGGATGTCAAGTGGATGCATGATTAAGAGTGGGTTTCTGTTTTCAGGATATGGAACAAACCCTGCCATACAGGATATTTAGCCCTTGTGTAGTATTTTCACCTTTAAATGTGCGTACAAAGATTACTCCTAACACTGGGGCTAGAAGGCATCTATTACCTTGAATCATAGTTCAGCACTTGTACATATTCTACTCAAATGTAGTTTTCCTATTTATAGAAACAGTATTAAAAAGCATGATAGGAAGTGAACATGTTCGGGAGGATGCAGCCCTCCTTTTTCCATCTGTTTAAAACTTAATTACAATATGCACTATTTAAACTAGAGGGGCACACATTTTTGCCTCGGTAGGCTGAGCAAATTGCACACACTAGGGTCTCCTTGCCTCCTTCCATCCCCACACACACTCTGAGTGCCTTCCTTCTAGGGACTCCCTGCAAGCCCCACAGGCCAGAAGCTTTCCCCCCCTCCCCTCATATCAGGGTCCCTGTTCTCCCTTGACAGGGGTTCTGTGTGACTTACTCTCAAATCTAGATGAACACTGCATCTTGAGCACACACACTGCTGTGACAGAACCAGTCATTGAATCCTCTATGCATTAAAACTGCCGTTTGAACAGAGTCCAGGCAAACACTCTTGGGGTATAGATCCTCCATATGGAGCCTCCCTCCTGTGAGGTGAGGCCCCACAGTCTGACTGTCCAGTCACTGACACCAGTGCTGACTCTTTATAGACTCTCCCCATATCTATATCCTCTCCCAGAATGTCCCTCAAAAGGTATGAGCTTTCTGTTTTACAGTTTACGTCTTCAAGGCACAATAGCTATAATGCAGCAGAAAAACTTGGTACAGGATTCTAACACCCCATTGCTCTTAAAGAGCTATGATAATAGCAAGAGAAATGCACAGCTCTATAAAATAAATAATAAACCCTACATGCATTTTCCTAACTCTGTTTCCTCACCACTCTGGAGTACTCTTTGGAGCTGGGGTGCAGATCTGCAGCTCATGGCTTGACTTCTGAACTGTGGAGTTTTTTTCCCTCTAGGTTAGCTTGTTTTTCCCCTAATCTTGGTTGGCCCTGTACCTAACCCCTTTTCCCCATGAAAGCGTGCCTCTCTCTGTCTCCTGCCTAAAGCTTCCTGTGTGGCTTATAGATTCTAAGGCCAGAAGGGATCTTCGTGATCATCTAGTCCAGGGGTAGGCAACCTATGGCATGCGTGCCAAAGGCGACACACAAGCCAATTTTCAGTGGCACTCACACTGCCACCGGTCTAGGGGGGCTCTGCATTTTAATTTAATTTTAAATGAAGCTTCTTAAACATTTACTTTATAATATATAACTAAACTATTGTTGTATGTAGACTTATAGAAAGACCTTCTGAAAACATTAAAATGTATTACTGGCATGCAAAACCTTTTAAATTAGAGTGAGTAAATGAAGACTCCGCACACCACTTCTGAAAGGTTGCCAACCCCTGATCTAGTCTGATCTGTATAACACAGGCCTCAGAACTTCCCCCAAAATAATTCCTAAAGCAGGTCTCTTAGAAAGTTGTCCCATCTTGATTATAAAATTGTCAGTGATGGGAGACTCCACTGTGACCCTTGGTAAATTGTTCCCATGGGTTTACTCTCACAGTTAAAAATGTATTAAATGTGTTAAAAATGTATACCTTATTTCCAGTCTGAATTTGTCTTGCTTGTCAGCATGTAAGGTGAAAATCGCGTATAGTAAAAATTGAAAATCCCTTAAATTGCCCATAAAATATAGTATACTGTGTATACAACCCTGTACAGTAATGTGTATAAATGTACAGTATAATAAAGTACATATGCAAGATATAATTTTACAGTACTGTATTTTTAATTACAGTGGGTCGTCAGGGCTTGATGTTGATCCAGGAGATGGAGGTGACTGAGAGCTTGGGTGACTGAGAGCGAGTCGTAGATGAAGTGATGGGCTCTGGTTCAGCTCGAGAAATTGATTGCGTAGGCTCATCTGCTGCTGGTTGTTTTTCCTTGAAAAACATGGTGATTGGCAACTGTCGCTGTTGTCTCTTGAGCTGCTCACACATTTCTTGATACGGTCTCAAATAGTCCGTAATACTACATGTGATTTTGAGGCTTCGTTCCATAGAGGGATTGTATTCAGAAGTTAAATCATTCAAGTGTTTCACTGCTTGGAACACTTCAGCAAATTTATGAAGATTCCAACTTGCTGGCTCTTCCTGTTCGTCGTCATCATCTTAGTCTTCTGTAGAGGATTTATGAGTTCCTCTAATTCTTCGTTAGTCAATGTTTCTCAATGGCTCTCAATTAATTCTTCAATTTCTTCCTGAAGGATGTCGACGAAGTCATCGCCACCCAGGGCCGGCTTTATGACCCACGGGGACCAATTCCAATACCTGGCAGCAGTCCGGGGCTTCAGCGGCACTTTGCGGCGGGGGGTCCGCTCCGGGTCTTCTGTGGCACCAAAGGACCTCCCGCCACCAAAATGCCGCTGAAGACCCCCGGAGCGGGGCCCGATTCTGGGGAATAGGGTTGTAGTGAGTCGGTGTGGCTCCCCTCCTGCCCAGAAGAGGGAGCCCACGTGCAGGCACCAGAGTGGGTGGGACCACCACCCCCTGTCCCCGCCCCCCGGAAGTCAAGGGGCGGGACAGGAAGTATAAAGGCCGGCCGCCAGAGCTCAGTCGGCGGCCAGCCACCACAGGGAGCAGACGTGCGGCCGGGAGCTCCCGGCCAGGAGACCGTCGAAGACCCTAGCTGGCCTGAGCTACCCCGGGCCCGCTACGAGGAGGAGCCGCCGGAGCCCGTTCACGCCCGCTACTGGGAGAATCCCTGGGAACCGAACCCCACTAACCCTGAGGGTGAGACTGGACCTGAACCCCTTCGCCCCTGCTGCTATCCAGAGGAGCCGCCTGAGGACCATTGGCCGGACTTCCCGGCAGAGCTACCAGACTTGCCGCCGAGCCCGGGCAGAGAGGAACCCATGCAGGTGGACTGGCCCGATCCCGGCGCAACGACCGAGGTAGGCTTTGAGGGGGATCACGGAAGTAGCCCGGGGGTAGCCGACCCCGGTCCGGCTGCAACTGAGTGTGAGCCTATGTCAGTGTGTTGCGGTCTGGATACCCCACTGACCAGCAGCGGCAGCAACCGCTGTTAGGGCCCCGGGCTGGAACGCAGTGGAGTGGGTGGGCCTGCGTTCCCCCCTGCCACCCTCCGCACGGGTGGCAGGCTTCCCCCTCACCCAACGCTCGGCTACAGAAAGCCTGGGCTTTGAACTATTTGCTCGCTCAGCCCCTGCAACAAGGGCCTGAGCCTAACTGTGTTTGCCCCGCCCTGATCCAGGGCCTGGGCTTTGAATTATTTGCCCGCTCAGCCCCTGCAACAAGGGCCTGAGCCTAACTGTGTTTGCCCCGCCCTGATCCAGGGCCTGGGCTCCTGAGCTTTAACTGTGGTTGCTCCGACTCTGCACCAAAGAGCCGGAGTTTCGGGACTAACTGACTGTTTATACCCACAGTAGTGAGTCGGTGTGGCTCCCCTCCTGCCCGGAAGGGTCGAGCCCCGGCTAGGACCTACTACAAGGGTGAATCGGCTTAAAGCTGGCCCTGTCACCACCCACTTGCCTGGCACCTGAACAATACATTTCGCTTCTTTGTCAATGGTTGGGAAACCCTTAAAATCATTCACACATTCTTTCCATAGGTTTCACCAACATGCATTGACTCTTTCAGGCTTGATTGCATCCATTGCCTGTTTAATATAAGTGATGCAATCGGCAATGTTGAAGGACTTCCAACACTCCATCACATTAAGATTGGGATCAGCATCCATAGCGCTACATATCCGTGATAACGTAAGCCTCATGTATGTGGCCTTGAAACAGCGAATCATGCCTTGGTCGAGAGGTTGGAGGTGGTACTGGGGGGAGAAAGACTACTTCAATGTCATTATGTGCAAACCGGAGTGCCGCAGGGTGGCCAGGAGTATTGTCTACGATCAGCAACACTTTAAAGACAAGTCCTTTCTTGTCGAGAAACCGCTTGACCTCCGGAATGAAACACTTGTGGAACCAATCCAGAAATAATGCTGCTGTCACCCAAGCCTTTTTATTTGATTGCCAGAACACAGGCAGGAGATTTTTGTTCTTGCCTTTTAGGGCATGAGTATTTGCAGCCCCGTAGAGCAAGCCTGGCTTTATTAAATGCCCAGCCACATTGCCACAAAACACCACAGTCACACGGTCTTTAGCTGCTTGGAAGCCAGGGGCTTGTCTTTCTGATTTCGAAATGTAAGTGTGGGTGGGCATTTTTTTCAGAAGAGCCCAGTCTCGTCAGCATTAAAAACTTGTTCCGGAAGATAGCCCTTTTCTTCTATGATTTTCTTTAATTTGTTCGGGGTAGGCTTTTGCTGCCTCTTCGTTGGCAGATGCAGCTTCACCAGTAGTCTGCACGTTTTTGAGGTTGAAGCAATTCCTAAAACTTAAGCCAACCTTGGCTGGCTTTGAATTTCTTCTAATCAGAAGGCTGTTCCTCTTCGGCAGGAGGTTTGAACAGCGCATAGAGTTTAAGAGCCTTTTCTTGAAACGTGTTGCCATCGATAGGCACGCTTTACAGTTCATGTCTTCCAGCCATAAGTTTAATGCCTTTTCAGTCTTCCCTAAAGTCTTATCATGCACCTGGCTTGTCACCTTAGCAGTTATTGAAGCACTTGATGCCACGACTTGACGAATTTCTCTTGAATCTTGATGGCACAATGCTAGATTTGTTGCGGCCATATTTACGTGCCACGGAGACCGACATACCGTCTCTCAATAAGTCCAATGCAGCCAGTTTTTTCTCCAGTGTTGGAACAGATTGCTGTTTCTTCAGTTGAGCACCAGATGAAGTAGTTGGCTTGCATTTAGGGGCCATGTTGTACGAAAAATACGTATCTTTAAACACTAAAATCACACTCAGCATGGCGAGATGCTCACACTATGAGAGGCACGTTGGAATTGAGACCGACTGAGGGAACAGCAGATTCACATCTCCCATCTCATTCTCACTCCGGGGCATACGCTCATTGGGTGGAATCGCCCACACTATTTACGGGTATCTTGTGTTTTTCTTTTTTTTTGCCAAGCACGTATAGTTGAATTCGCGTAAGTTTAAATGCGCGTATTATGCGACTCACCTGTACATTTTCATGTACCCATATTAAAGTACATGTTTGTTTGTGCCCAGTTTACCAAGCAATCCATATCGCTCTGAACCAGTGATTTGTCCTCTTCATAATTTATCACTCCCCCAATTTTTGGGTCATCTGCAAGCTTTATCAGTGATTTTGTTTTCTTCCAAGTCATTGATAAAAAAAAAAAAATAGTATAGGGACAAGAACTGATCCCTGTGGGATCCATTGGAAACAGACTTGCTCAGTGATGATTCTCCATTTATAGTTACATTTTGAGACCTATCAGCCAGTTTTAAATCCACTTAATGTATGCCATTTTAATTTTATATTCTATTTTTTTAATGAAAACTTTGTGTGGTATCAAATCAAACACCTTACAGAAGTCTAAGTATATTACATCAAAACTATGAGTCCCTAGAGTCCCTCAAGTCTATATGTACCACTGCAAATATCTGGTTCCTTTGTCCTGATGCTGGTTATTTTCTGTTCTCAAAACCTCAGTGCCCCTAAAGACCAGGAGGGAATGCAGGAGCACACAGAGCTTCTGGCACTGGGGGAGACTAGGACTCTGGCACAATGGAGAAAGGGGACATACAGACCCTGGCAAAAGAAGGAAAGGCAAGCATACAACCACTGGTGAGGGAAGAATGGGGGAGATGAAAGCATGTTTCTCAGACTAGAGCAGTTAACTGTAATGACTGTACTCCGATCAGTCAGTAGGTAAACTAAGGAGGTTGGCTGGAGCAGGGAGAAGCCGCTCCAGTAAACCTCCTCGTTTCCCCTTTCCCCAATGCCAGGTCCCCTATTCTGCCCAC
This sequence comes from Trachemys scripta elegans, assembly GCF_013100865.1. Lineage (NCBI taxonomy): Eukaryota > Metazoa > Chordata > Testudines > Emydidae > Trachemys > Trachemys scripta. The sequence goes on from NC_048310.1 coordinate 1,414,881, forward strand.
CATGCCAGGGGCTGTGTGTATGACATACACACCAAGCCAGGAGCTCAGTTTGCACCCCCATTCTCCCTATACCAGGTTCTCCGTTCCTCCCACTTGGGATTCTGTGTGCACCCTTTTCCCTTCTATGCCAGGGCTGTGTGCACCCCTAACTCCTACACCATTTTCATATTTTTCTTTGCTCTTTCAGGACATTAGAATTTTTAATTGTATTGAGAGGCCGTGCAGAGTTAAGTTTGGGGATATTGTAGAATCATAGAAATGTAGGGCTGGAAGGGACCTCGAGAAGTCATCAAGTCCAGCCCTCTGCTGAGGGAAGATCAGGTAAGCATAGACATCCTCAACAGGGGTTCGTCCAACCTGTTCTTAAAAACCTCCAATGATGAGAATTCCACAACTTCCCTTAGAAGGATATTCCAGAGCTTAACTTCTCTTAGATTTAGAAAGCTTTTCCTTCTATCTAACCTCGATGTCCCTAGCTGCACATTAAGCCCATTACTTCTAGTCCTACATCCAATGGATATGGCAAGTAATGGTCACACTCTTTAGAATAGCCCTTAAAATATTTGAAGCCTTAGATTCCCCTCCTCTCCAGTCTTCTTTTCTCAAGACTAAACATGCCCAAATTTTTTAACCTTTCTTCATAAGTCAGGTTCTGTAAACTATCATTTTTGTTGCTCTCTTCTGGTCTGTCTGCAGTTTGTCCACATCTTTCCTAAAGTGTGGTGCCCAGAACTGGACACAATGTTCCAGCTGAGCCCTCACCAGCACCAAGTACAGCAGGACAATGATCTTCCCTGTCTTGTGTACAACACTCTTGTTAACACACCCCAGAATATTAGCCTTTTTCTCAACTGCATCACATTGTTGACTCATTCAATTTATGACCACACTAGAAACATCCTCCCAGTTTGACAGTGAACAATGGAGGAGGGCTTTAAACTAGGTTCACCGGGGGAAGGAGACCAAAGCCCTGAGGTAAGTGGGATCCTGGGAGGAAGCACAAGCAGGAGAGCGCAAGAGAGGAGGACTCCTGGCTCATGCTCAGAAAGAGGGACGATGGATGAGTTATCTTAAGTGCCTATACACAAATGCAAGAAGCCTGGGAAACAAGCAGGGAGAACTGGAAGTCCTGGCACAGTCAGGGAACTATGATGTGATTGGAATAACAGAGACTTGGTGGGATAACTCACATGACTGGAATACTGTCATGGATGGATATAAACTGTTCAGGAAGGACAGGCAGGGCAGAAAAGGTGGGGGAGTTGCGTTGTATGTAAGAGAGCAGTATGACTGCTTAGAGCTCCGGTATGAAACTGCAGAAAAACCTGAGAGTCTCTGGATAAAGTTGAGAAGTGTGAGCAACAAGGGTGATGTCGTGGTTGGAGTCTGCTATAGACCACCAGACCAGGGGAGTGGGGGGGACGAGGCTTTCTTCTGGCAACTAGCAGAAGTTGCTAGATCGCAGGCCCTGGTTCTCATGGGAGACTTTAATCATCCTGATATCTGCTGGGAGAGCAATACAGCGGTGCACAGACAATCCAGGAAGTTTTTGGAACGTGTAGGGGACAATTTGCTGGTGCAAGTGCTGGAGGAACCAACTAGGGGCAGAGCTTTTCTTGACCTGCTGCTCACAAACAGGGAAGAATTAGTAGGGGAAGCAAAAGTGGATGGGAACCTGGGAGGCAGGGACCATGAGATGGTCGAGTTCAGGATCCTTACAGAAGGAAGAAAGGAGAGCAGCAGAATACGGACCCTGGACTTCAGAAAAGCAGACTTTGACTCCCTCAGGGAACAGATGGGCAGGATCCCCTGGGAGAATAACATGAAGGGCAAAGGAGTCCAGGAGAGCTGGCTGTATTTTAAAGAATCCTTATTGCAGTTGCAGGAACAAACCATCCCGATGTGTAGAAAGAATAGTAAATATGGCAGGTGACCAGCTTGGCTAAACAGTGAAATCCTTGCTGATCTTAAATGCAAAAAAGAAGCTTACAAGAAGTGGAAGATTGGACAAATGACCAGGGAGAAGTATAAAAATATTGCTCAGGCTTGCAGGAGTGAAATCAGGAAGGCCAAATCACACTTGGAGTTGCAGTTAGCAAGAGATGTTAAGAGTAACAAGAAGGGTTTCTTCAGGTATGTTAGCAACAAGAAGAAAAATCAAGGAAAGTGTGGGCCTCTTACTGAATGAGGGAGGCAACCTAGTGACCGAGGATGTGGAAAAAGCTAATGTACTCAATGATTTTTTTGCCTCTGTCTTCACGAACAAGGTCAGCTCCCAGATTGCTGCACTGGGCAGTACAGTATGGGGAGAAGGTGGCCAGCCCTCTGTGGAGAAAGAAGTGGTTCGGGACTATTTAGAAAAACTGGACGTGCACAAGTCCATGGGGCCGGATGCGCTGCATCCGAGGGTGCTAAAGGAGTTGGCGGGTGAGATTGCAGAGCCATTAGCCATTATTTTTGAAAACTCATGGCGATCGGGGGAGGTCCCAGATGACTGGAAAAAGGCTAATGTAGTGCCCATCTTTAAAAAAGGGAAGAAGGAGGATCCGGGGAACTACAGGCCAGTCAGCCTCACCTCAGTCCCTGGAAAAATCATGGAGCAGGTCCTCAAGGAATCAATTATGAAACATTTAGAGGAGAGGAAAGTGATCAGGAACAGTCAGCATGGATTCACAAAGGGGAAGTCGTGCCTGACTAACCTAATTGCCTTCTATGATGAGATAACTGGCTCTGTGGATGAGGGGAAAGCAGTGGATGTGTTATTCCTTGACTTTAGCAAAGCTTTTGATACAGTCTCCCACAGTATTCTTGCCGCCAAGTTAAAGAAGTATGGGCTGGATGAATGGACTGTAAGGTGGATAGAAAGCTGGCTAGATCGTCGGGCTCAACGTGTAGTGATCAATGGCTCCATGTCTAGTTGGCAGCCGGTTTCAAGCGGAGTGCCCCAAGGGTCGGCCCTGGGGCCGGTTTTGTTTAATATCTTTATTAATGATCTGGAGGATGGTGTGGACTGCACTCTCAGCAAGTTTGCAGATGACACTAAACTAGGAGGCGTGGTAGATACACTAGAGGGTAGGGATCGGATACAGAGGGACCTAGACAAATTAGAGGATTGGGCCAAAAAAAACCTGATGAGGTTCAACAAGGACAAGTGCAGAGTCCTGCGCTTAGGACGGAAGAATCCCATGCACTGCTACAGACTAGGGACCGAATGGCTAGGTAGCAGTTCTGCAGAAAAGGACCTAGGGGTCACAGTGGACAAGAAGCTGGATATGAGTCAACAGTGTGCTCTTGTTGCCAAGAAGGCTAACGGCATTTTGGGATGTATCAGTAGGGGCATTGCCAGCAGATCAAGGAACGTGATCGTTCCCCTTTATTAGACATTGGTGAGGCCTCATCTGGAATACTGTCTCCAGTTTTGGGCCCCACACTACAAGAAGGATGTGGAAAAATTGGAAAGAGTCCAACGGAGGGCAACAAAAATGATTAGGGGTCTGGAGCACATGACTTATGAGGAGAGGCTGAGGGAACTGGGATTGTTTAGTCTCCAGAAGAGAAGAATGAGGGGGGATTTGATAGCAGCCTTCAACTACCTGAAGGGGGGTTCCAAAGAGGATGGGGCTCGGCTGTTCTCAGTGGTGGCAGATGACAGAACAAGGAGCAATGGTCTCAAGTTGCAGTGGGGGAGGTCCAGGTTGGATATTAGGAAAAACTATTTCACTAGGAGGGTGGTGAAACACTGGAATGCGTTACCTAGGGAGGTGGTGGAGTCTCCTTCCTTGGAGGTTTTTAAGGCCCGGCTTGACAAAGCCCTGGCTGGGATGATTTAGTTGGGAATTGGTCCTGCTTTGAGCAGGGGGTTGGACTAGATGACCTCTTGAGGTCCCTTCCAACCCTGATATTCTATTGATAACTACTCTTTGAGTATAGCCTTTCACCTAGTTGCACACCCACATTACAATAATTTAATCCAGACCACAATTTTATAGTATGCTTATGAGAATATCTTGTGGGACTATGTCAAAGGCCTTATTAAAAATCAAGATCTCTGGCATCTACCACTTCTCCCCTATACACTAAGCCAGTATCCCTATCAAAGATGAAATTTAGTTAGTTTGGCATGATTTGTTCTTGACAAAAAACATGCTGACTATTCCTTTTAACCCCACTATCCTCCAGGTGCTTACAAGTTGATAGTTTATTAATTTGTTCCAATATCTTTCCAGGTATCAAAGTTAGGCTGACTGGTCTATAATTCCCCGGGTCCTCTTTGTTCTTCTTTTTAAAGATAAGTACTGTGTTTGCCCTTCTCCAGTCCTCTGGGACCTCGTTCATCCTCCAGGAGTTCTCAAAGATAATTGCTAACAGTTCTGAGATCGCTTCAGCTAGTTCCTTAAGTACAGTACCCCAGGATGAAATTCACCAGGCCCTGCTTACTTGAATATTTCTAACTATTTAATCAGTTCTTTCCCTAATTTGGCTTGCATTCCTTATGCTTTGTTGTTAATTCTAATTATGTTGAGAATCTGGTCACCATTAACCTTTTTAGTGAAAACTGAAGAAAAATAGGCATTAAATACCTCAGCTTTCTTGATATCAATTATTAGCTCTCCTTCATTAAGTATTAGACCTATATTTTCCTTCATCATTCTCTTCATCCTAATCTTTTTAAAGAACCTATCTTATTGTCTTTTGCTATTGTTATACTGGAATCTGTCAATGGCTATCACCAACTGGTTCTTTGATCTATAGACCATTACAGAGGTGGTTGAAGCTTCTGGCTCTCCTAAACAGATACCTGGGACTCCATATGTTCCTCATTTCCCCATTTCAATTTTTTGCCAAAATCTGGCCTTTGATGCCTATAACATTCTCTGAAATTTTGGAATTGAATGGTTGCAGTTTTCAAAAGTTATTGTGATTTAGTCCAGATCAAGAAACACCTTGAGTTGAGTGTTAGATCTCACTTTGCCTAGGCAAAAAGTAGTTCAGGAGAAAACTTCCCACACTTTTTACAAAGTTTATTTGTTATAAAGGTGATTCTTGAAAGGGAGCCTTATTACTCTGAACCTGCCCAGTATAAAACTGCTTTTAGTTCACTTCCAAAAGGCATGAGTTTACATATCCCTGCAGTAGGAGAAATCCCAGACCTGCATCTTTCTGTGGGGGTGGGGGGTGAGGGATAGTTCAGTGGTTTGGCCTGCTAAACCCAGGGTTGTGAGTTCAATCCTTGAGGGGGCCACTTAGGGATCTGGGCAAAAATCTGTCTGGGGATTGGTCCTGCTTTGAGCAGGGGGTTGGACTAGATGACCTCCTGAGGTCTCTTCCGACCTTGATATTCTATGATTCACATGATTGTGTGTGCAGAGATGCTCTTTTATAAACATCCCACTCTCTTTTCCAAATCATTTCCCATACGACTGATCAATATTTTTTATTTCAAGCCCCTCCCTTAACATTTTAAGTCACCTTTGCCTGCATTAGCATGAAGACAGCTTTAATTGTTTAACTTCAGCTGCAGAGTGCATCTCTTTGGTATTTCCTTGCTAGTGTCTAACCAACTATGGTCATTAGGAAATATAACCAGCTAAACACAGTGAGAACTTGTTAAAATTAACTGTCCTGGCTTTTCCCTGATACTGTGGATGCTTCAGCTACTAGAGAAATTTGAGGGTTTTTTAAAAAAACAGCAGCATATTGTTAGCCCAAATTGTGTAAATCTTGAAATCATTTGTTTATTGGCTGACTTTCTGCTCTGTTTGGGAACACTCATGTTCCAATCATGTAGCTCCAGACTGAGGTAAGAGTAACCAAGCTAATCCAACACAAACATTACCAACAAAATTTATGCCATGCAGACTGACTTCTGGTTCCTGCAGAAATATAACTAGCCTGGTTTACAAAAAATCTGTACCTGCTGAGAAACAAGTTTTCCTAACACCTCCTGGGCCTCAGCAAAGAACTGGCCACTGGGACTCTTACCTTTTAACTAAAGCAATATATTGAGTGCAGTTCAGATTTAGAGGGACTTTAGAAAGAACTACATCAGCAGCTGATGTTCTGCGCTAATCCAGGATGATCCGGCAGCTCACCCAGTGAAAGAGCAATAGTTTTCCATAACAGCCAGTCCATTACAAGGCAATAGGGAAACATTCAAAGCCTTTATTCAAAGGAGAATAATAAATTCACATGTAGCTCCTAACTTCCAGTTTTGGCTCCACTGTAATCCACAAAACTCCCGTCCAACACTGTTGGTGCCAAAACTCATTTGGTGCATACATTTTTCAAAGTAAAAAGTAAAAGTGCCTATTTTTCTCCATCTGGACATGTGCATTACTGCCTCTCTCTAGGCATTTGAATGCCTGTCTTAAGCCTAAAGTCCCAGAGCAATTCATGAACTGGGGAAGAGAGGCGTTCAGCTGCTTAAGTGGCAGGTGGGACCAGATGTTTGTAGGCAGCCTTTGAGCACATCTACCGGATCGCAGCCCATTGAAAACCCACTGGAGGAGTTGGTGGTGCCACTTTGTAATGGTTGGTCCAGTGGTTAGAGTATTTGCCTAGGATGTCGGCGACCCAGGCACACTTTCTTCTTCTGCTGGGGGGAGAAAGGAAGGATTTGCACAGGGCTCTGCCATCTTTCAGGAGAGCGCTCTCACCACTGAGCTATGGAATATTCTGATGTGGGGCTCACTCAATCACCACTGTGGATAAATACTTTGCCAGTTGTTAGGCCAGAGCATGGAAAGGATGCTGTAGCCTAGTGGTTAGGTCTCCCACCTGCAAGGGAGACCTAACCTCTGCTCCAGTCACTCTTTCATTATTTATCCACAGTAGAACAACTTCAACAAGAGAGACTGGGGGAACCTCACATTAGAAGATCCCACAGCTCACTGATTAGAGCATTTGCCTAAGAGGTGGTAGAACTCTATTCAAATCCTTTCTTCCCCCTCTGGCCAAGAGATGGAGGAATTGAACCTGGGTCTCCCAAATTCCAGGTGAATGCTCTAACTGCTGGGCCAGAAGTTTTAAGGTGGACACCTCTACCTGCTCTGGGCATTTTGCATGTAGCGAGGCAGGTGCCTAACTCAAGAGCACAGATACCTAAGCCACCTGACTGCAGGAGCGGGCTTCCTGTTAATGGATTGCTAAGCAGACATAGGTGCCAAAATCCAGTCTGCAGGGAAGTGCCTCTCTCTGTAAGGGGTGGGGGCAGGCTTAGCACACAGGCCGCTCATCAGCATCTCCCATGCTTAGCTTAGCAACTCCCTGCCTACCATGCTGGCTTTTGTAGATTGCATTCTTATGTGCCTCTCTCCCCCCAGTAATTGTACAGGGAGCCTAGGCACCTAATGCAGCTTTGTGGATTGCAATGATGTTCCTGTGATTTTCTAGGCTCCTAAAAGTTAAGTGCTGTGACACTGAGAATTGCAATGTCTACATCCCTTCATGGATCTCACCCCAAGTTCCAGAACCACCAGGCCCTGTCTGAGAACGCCCTACCATCTACATCACAGGAGCTCAAGTGGCTCAACTGACTTGCTGAGAGCAGAGAGGCGCCTCTCAAATAGGCAGGTCATAAACCATTTAGGGCTTTGTAGGTCAGAGCCAACTCCTTAAACTCCACACAGGAGCCAAGAGGCAGCTAATGCAGATTACAGAGCATCAGTGTCACATTATCCCTGCAACGTGGAACACTTCAGTGGGCAGCTGCACTCTGCACAAGTTTGTGCATCTGTGTTGATCTCAGGTGTAGCCCCATACAGAGTGCTTTGCGGTGTCTACTTCTGAGGTGACAAAGGTCTGGATGATAATAGCGAGCTCCCCACAATTGATAGAAACTTGTGACCGCAAGACAAGGCCCGGATGGAAAAGAGTTCCCAGGTCACTGTTGAAATATGATCATCCTGAAGGAAGTGGGACCAACACCCCCATAAATGACAAACTTGGTCAATGAGTGGTAGACACACACCCTGCAATCAAATGAGAAATGAAATAATACTATCTCTTGCTGCTTTCCCAAACGTACCACCATCACTACCTTAGTTTTTTTCTGGAATGAGCTGTAATCAGTTTGCCCTCAATATGCCCCCCATCTCAATGAAGTATTGGTGCTCAACTGCATAGTCTGGGCAGAATGAGAGAAAGACAAAATGGGGAGTCATCTGCATATTGATAACATTGTATTCCATGCCTCTTCACTCACCCTCCTTAGAGCCTAAAATAAGGGAGGGGGGATCTAAATGGAGCCCTGTGGAATCCCACAATACAGAACCCTTGAGACAGAAGAGCAAATACTCTGAGTGGTTTCCAAAAGACAGGAATTAAGCCCTGAAGAGCAGTCTGCCTACTCAGATTTTCTGGCAAATCAACACCACCTTATGATCAACAGTATTGGAGGCAACTAAAATATCTAACAGTACCAGTGTAGACAGCTGATCACCACCCTTAAGAGGAAAACATCAAAAAAAGACTACTATGATCCCCATGCCAAACCCAGGGCTGCTCACAAGTTGGTGAGGTCAAGGAGAATCTGAGGAATCTAGATAATGTGAGTTGTCTCACCAGAATCTTCTCCACCAAATCTTTTCCACAGTCTAACTCAAAAGGGGAAGCTTTGGATACCAGAAGCATTGATGCAGAATTGGTGAAGAAACCATCACTCAGTATTGATAGATCATAATCAGCCAGTTTTTTATGGTCACTATACAGGTGGCAGAGTGATAAGGTAGAATAGTTAAGAAATCTTTATAGATGGAGTATATAGATCTTCTATTTGTGGCTATACTATACTGTTGAGTTGCTAAGGGGTATGAACCAGTACTGGGTGTTAGAATTGATAACATGGTCTTTAATTTGGATTCAAATTAGACTTATACCCAAGCTCTAAATACAGAGAGAAGTAAATCAAATAGCAGCCTTTTTATAATTCATTCTATTATTAATTTCCTCAATGATCTTGTAGCTGAGCCCTTTGTTTAAGATTCAGAAGTTGTCTCTGCTCTGGAAGGAATGGCTAGCAGATAGCATACAGTCATTTGTAGATATTCTGCAGGAGGACAGGATTTACATTTACAACAGAAATGGAAAAACATCGAAATGGAATGTAACAAGGCTGTGTTGAATAGACGGATAGACTGATGAGCTCACATCCTTGTATGCATCATTAGAAAAAGCATCCTGAACCAAGGGTGACAGAGAAACAAGATCATTTTGTGAAGGGAAGGATCATATAGTCTATACTCTGTCTTGCTGCAAGAGGGATCCGCTCTCTTAACGAGCAGAACCAGACACATATGGTAATGTCTCCTGTGGAAATTGACCCATTGCTGAAGATGGTTTAACTGCTAGTGCAGATAGAATAAAACTATTTTCAGCGCCATTACAGAACATGTGATTGAGACTTTCCTTTGCTAACAACCATTTTCAGCAGCAGGTCATTTTCCTAGTGTAGAGAAGATTCTGTTCTCGTCTTAATTGCTCACATACCACCAGCCTTTCTATATCATTTGACTAAAAAAACCATTTACCATAAGCCTTGCCTTCTTTAGTTTCAGATTATGACCATAGTTGGTTGAGCAGCTCCTTCCATAGATACTTACACACACAGCATAATAGAATCTTACCTTGGTGCCTTTTTTCTAGGCTGGTCATGTTTAACTCTAGCAGTCTTTCCTTCCATTGTCCAGATCAATCTTGTTTGTTCAATACTAATTTCCCATCATCTTGACTTCCTGACGAAGTCAGTGATTAGTCCTGACCACAAAATTCCAGCTGCAGCCAGCTGAGGACCTTCTACAGGAGAATATGCCATTAGTAATTGCTCTTATGCCAGTTTACTGCCACATGCTACCACCCCCCTTCCTATAATACTAGGTCGCTTTCTTCCAAATGCATTGCTCTTTTTGAGTCCCTGTCCTATCACTAATATTAACATACAGGGGAGAATGTTCTCTATAAAGACTACAAACATACAGAAATTGACTGGTTTTCAAACCCAGGATGGGATAGCTATTTTCATATGCGCAGAGTTTCTAATATGACAGGCAGTACTCCCCCGTCCCCAGCCTAGGCCTCACCACCCCTCCATCCCTTCCCCCCAATGCTTCTCCACCCCGTCTCTTTCCTCCCTCAAGCACACCTGGCCCTCACTCCTCCCCACCACCACCTCCTGCACTCTGCGGAATAGCTGATCGGGGCAGGCGGAAGATGCTGCTGGGGGGGGAAAGTTGCCGGTGGGTGCTCAGCACTCACCTTTTTTTAATCTGTGGGTGCTCTAGCCCTGGAGACCTGAAGAAATCTGGGTGAGGCACTTGTGCCTCAGTTTCCTCTATGGGTGGCAATTTTCTTCCACCTAGGTGGGAGACTGGAAGAGGTTTAGCCTCCAAGTCTTCCAGAGTAAAATGTCCAAAATAACCCATTAACATAAAGCCTGTCATCTGCTATCATAGCCTCAATGGTCTTCCTGCACTTCTCTGGGCCCACCCGTTCTCCCCTTTGTGGCTGTGTGACGACTCACCGGTGCGGCGCCTCCTGATGTTTATCCAGGGAATTAGCTCTTTCCACTCAGGAGCACCCTCTGTAGGCTGGCGTCCTGCTTGCCACTGGCCCCAATGTCCCTCCCGGTGCCCCTTACCTCGGGGTTCTGCCCCATGCAGTACCCCACAGTCTCACTGGGTCTCCCCTCCCCAGGGAACCCCCAACCTCCTATCCCCACCTCACCTCAGTCTTGGGCTACTGCCAGTCACCATCTAGCCCCCATTCCCTGGGGCAGACTGCAGTATAATTGCCACTCATCATTGGCAAGGAGGGTTTGGACCTGCTGACTTTGCCTACCCTTGGCTGCCCCTTTGCAACCCCGATACCCTTCTTGGCCTTTAACAAGGCCTGCAGCCTAGGGGGTTTCCAAATCAGAGCTTCCTAGCTCCTCTGGCCTTTCCCCAGCCCTGCTCCACTTTAGGTACCCGGCTCAGCTCCCAGCAGCCAGGCCTATCCCTCTCAACAGCCAGAGAAAGACTGCCTAGCTCCAGCCTAGCAGCCCCTTTATAGGGCCTGCTGAGGCCTGATTAGGCCTTCCCCAATCAGCCCAGGCTTACTAGTTCGCCACCACAGCCCTCTTGCAGGGCTGTTTTAAGCCCTTCAGGGCAGGAGTGGGATTACTGCCCCACTACACAGGGTTTATCCTCCACCCTTTTAGGCAATAGCTCAATAGTTCTCATAGCCCTTCCCAGGGTTTGGTCCCTTTGGAGAGCCTAGCAAGTTCTTCCCATTACACCCCTCCTTCCTCTGACCTTATTTAGGGTTACCATATTTAAGGTTTTAAAAAAGAGGACACTCCACGGGGCCCTGCCCCCAGCCCCACCCCAACTCCACCCCTTCCCCAAAGTCCCCGCCCCATCCCCAAAGTCCCCGCCCCAACTCCGCCTCCTCCCCTGAGCGCCCCGCATTCCCCCTCCTCCCTCCCAGCCATGCGAAACAGCTGCCTGAGCGCTACCAGCTTCACGCTTTGCTGGGCAGCCCCCAGACCTCCAGACCCGCTGCGCCCCCGGCTGGGCCCTTCCTCAGTGCAGCCGGAGCCCGGGAGGGGAAGCGCCCGGCCAGGGGCACAGGGTCTGGAGGCTGCCTGGCAAACCGTGAAGCCGGTAGCGCTCGGGCAGCTCCGCTCTTCAGCTGCACAGAGCTGAGGTGTCTGGGGGGAGCAGCAGCAGCAGCCGCCGCTGCAGCAGGGAATCCGCCTACAGCTCGTAGCCTCCGGGAGCCGCTCAGGTGAGCATGGGACTGGGGCAGGGATGCCGGCATTTTCCCGGACATGTTCGGCTTTTTGGCCATTCCCCCCAGACGGGGATTTGAGGACCAAAAAGCCGGACATGTCTGTGAAAATCCGGACGTATGGTAACCCTACCTTATTACCTCTTTCTCTTTTTCCTACCTGTCTCCACCCTCTCCCGAGAGTCTTTGCAATCATTGCAAACAGCTGTGGCCCTTCCTAGGACAAGGTTAACTCTTTCCATGTCAACCCAGCACTAGGAGTATAAACATCAGTACACCTGGCAGAAGTCCAGTTCCCTGCCAGCCCAAGGATGTAACCTCTCATGGACTTTTGTAACCTGATACAGCCAGGAGTGGCTGCACTTCCCTAGCATGTCTAATTACTGTGTTTGTCTGGCCTACTAGTGTGAAATATCACTCATAAACCTTCAAACCTACTAATCTGTGACACCTGCAATGTGTGACCAGATACGTGACCAATGACTGAAATGTGAGACACCTGTATTCTTTTGGTGATTCACACCATAATTTATTGATTATCCCAGGTTTCTTCTGACTGTGTGAATCACATGTAATCAGAATATCTCCCATGCAGATCAGCAGGAGCATTTGAACATTCAACTGTCAGATTCCCAGTTCAAACCCCTATTGCTTTAACTCCTGGAGTAATTGCCTCTTTGTGGACCATCAACTAGAGAAGGACTTCACACACACTATCCCAATGGGTGACACTCTGTTTTCTAGACAGCAGTAGAAGTGTTTATTCTAAAATATGCTCCATTAACAAACAGTGCTTTGTATAACTGATATTGTCTGAATCAGCAGCAGAAGGAGCAACGTAGAGCCACAGCCCAGAGCATTTCAGATTTACTGCAAAAGGGGCGCCAAAAAAGAACTACACCTATAAAATGAAACCTGTAATACATTCTTAAAATGAACAGAAATCTATAGCAGGTGCTACCACAGCACCATAATAGTACATTTTGAGGGCTTATTATTTGCCATTTGATTTCTGAGTCTGAAGGGTTCACTTGGGGTCATGTTTTCAGATTCTTATTCCCCAAACATCAGAAGACTTGTGATAAAATCACAAGAGTTAGCAACACTGCATTTGGGCCCTGTAAGGCTAATCTGGAGAGAAGATGATGACTGTAAGGGGGGCCATGCTTATATAAGAAAAATCAGGACTGTCCCTATAAAAATCGGGACATCTGGTCACCCTAGTCAGGCTTGACAAAGCCCTGGCTGGGATGATTTAGTTGGGGATTGGTCCTGCTTTGAGCAGTGGGTTGGACTAGATACCTCCTGAGGTGTCTTCCAACCCTGATATTCTATGATTCTATGATGAAAGCCAGGGGAGCCAGAGCTGCGGCAGCGCTGTCCAGCTGCACCAGTGGGGTGCCAGGGCTGAGCTACAGCAGAAATTTGTGGGGCCAGAGCTAGGATAATGGACGCTGGCCATGCCACAAGCAAACTGGAGCTGAGCACAGTGAACAGCAGGGGAAAGTGAGGGGGGCCCTGGACAGAAGGCTCAGTGGAGGGAGATGGTGCCAGACAAGAGGGCCTTGAAGGCTAGACTGGGAGTAGGGACCATGACCCCAATGGGAGGGCTGATGATGGGAAGAAGCGTCCTGCCACCTGGAGCCTGAGAGCGTGTATCCCTCACCCCTCACCCCAGGGCAGGTGTCTGACCCATGGTGTCACAGCAGTGCAGCCAGGACTTGGGATGTGTAGGAATAGGCTGTGACTAGCCCCAGAGAAACTGTAGTTTATGGTGTCCCGGTGCCCATTGTGTTGGTTTCTGGATCCTTACACCATCTCCATTTTTCCCTGATTGGTTTACAGTTGCTGGTTAATAAATTGTACGTGGTTTAAACTCAATGCAATGATGATCAGGGAAGTGGCCGGGGAGGAGAGAGTATCCCACAGAGGAGAGACCCTAGCCCCAGTCCTGAGCAACCCATAATGAGACTGGGGGTTAATCCCCCAGTGATCCTGGCCCCAGCCTTATCGGGGTTACGAGGGCTCTGTCAGATGGGAGCAAGGCAGAGGCGTTCTCGAGCTTAGCAGGCATCCGGTAAATATTGTTGAGGTGGCGACTCAGAACCTGTCACCTCCAATTCTACCTGGGGCAGTATAGAAACCAGGCAAATTCACCACGATAGCAGGACCATCCCCTGATTACATGTAGTTTGACAGTGATATGAAAACTAACTGAGTGGATCAAGGATACTTGGGTTACCTGAGTTTTAAACCTGTTCTGGGACTCTTAATATTTGCATAGATTCCTAGATGTTTAAGGCCAGAAGGGAGCATTGTAGCCATCCAGGCTGCCCTCCTGCATAATACAGGACAGAAAATTTCATCAAGTGATTCCTGCAACAAACCCATAATTTATGATTGAGCTAGAGCATCTCTTCTAAAAAGACACTAAGCTTGATTTAAAAACTTCAAGTGCTGGAAAATCCACTAAATCCTTAGGTAAAAATGCATAAGCTCTGGAATTTACATGGAATTTGTACAGGTAGGGGCCTGAGTGTCTGACACTCACTGTGCCTCTTGGTCTCCAGGAATACACCTGCTAATTGTGGTTTTATTGGTGTTTAATTAAATTGGCCTTCTGGGAGATTTCTGACTCTTTTGGGTACTGTTACTTGGATGTTCTGTTCCCTCTCAACTGCTATTATCACTCTGTACACATATGTGCATGCACGCACACACACACATTTTCACTTGTGCATACAGTTCTGAATTCTGCAGCCTTCAGCTGACAAACAGGAGGCAAATTTTCGGCATTCAGCTCCCTGTGTCACTGGGTGGAAGGCCCTGGGTAAATAACAGGTTCAGTGCCATATCTTTCTGTTCTTCCTCGGACATCACTAGTCGATAACCCAATAGGTCCATGGCATCCTTGCACACATTTTGCAACTTTGCTATTTTCTGGAAGGACAGGTTCTTCCTCCAGGCCTGGGATACATTCACTGCATCTCTGGAGCCGATGTCAAAGGCCTGCATCCCCAGGCCTTTCCCATGAGTGATATTATACAGCCACACCTGAAGTTTGGGTATGAGATGGAGCTCTGCAAACTTATACATCTGTGCAGCCTTTGCCAGGGGATCGTTGACAATATCTTCATAGCGCACCAGCATGTAGCGGCCTTTGAGGAAGCTGGGAAGGGCCTGGCTGCCTTCAGTGTAAATCCGGATGTGACTTTTACAGATTTCCTGCATCACGTTGTAGGGCCCCCTCTCCCCTTGGTTCTTCTGGGGCCCCACCACAATGTTACTATCGTGCATCAGAGCAGCCACTGTTTTCTCACGAGAGTGGAACACAGCCCTGGGGTCGCGAACCAAGTGAATGATTTTGAGATTCAGGGAGGGGTCGGTGAGAAGGGGATAGAGAACTGTCAGATCAAAGAACCGGACCTCCTTGAGGATAATGTGGCTATAGGTCTTGCAAGCCTCCTCCACCTTGCTGAATGGGTACCTGCTGCAGAGGGTCTTGCAGGCGGTTTTGGAAATGATGTGGTTGCGCTGGAAGTGGTCACATGCAGGGGGGGAGCACAGGGCCCGGCTGGCCTCCCACTGAAATAAATCAGATTTATTCCTCTGCGTAGACATGTAGGCATCAAACACAGACATGTCACACAGAAAGACAGACCTGATGAGGTCACGTGCTGCCATCTGTAAGGCTTTGGCCCTGTTCTGGTACATGGCTTTCCACACATGCCAGGCAGGCTCCATAAGGTAGAAGACATCAGGGTGCTGGCTGAAGAGCTGGCCAGTGAAGGAAGATCCTGACCGCCAGGAGGACAGAATGAGGATGTGCACCTGAGCTGGCTTCTCTTCCTGGGGGGAATAGCTGCTGCGAAGATGAGAGAGGAAGCAGATGAAAACAATGGACTGAACTGCCAGGACCACTTTCACTATTGTCTTGTTTGACTTCAGCATGGTGGCTAAGAGCCTGAGGGGAGAGAGAGAGAGTGCATTCAGATTGTTGGGTTAACAAACACCGTGGGAAGCCAGAACACTCAGGACTGGGCCTCAGAGAAAACCGCAGCACCCCTGTTCTGGGGAAACAGAGCGCTGCCTTGCCAGCAATGACATTCTAGCAGCAAATTTGAATGGTCTCTGGTAAAGCAGATAAAAGGGGGAGTGGGCCTGTTTGTGAGCCTATGCACTAGGAGAGAGTAGGATTGAATGCTATATATGCAGGGCCGGCTCTAGCGTTTTTGCTGCCCCAAGCAGCAAAAAAAAAAAAAAGCCGCGATCGCAAGCGGCGGCACTCTACCGCCGCTTCATTCTATGGCAGCAATTCGGCGACAGGTCCTTCGCTCCAAGAGGGAGTGACGGCCCCGCTGCCGAATTGCCGCCAAACGGCCAGACGTGCCGCCCCCCTTCTTCATTGGCCGCCCAGGCACCTGCTTGCTACACTGGTTTCTGGAGCCGGCCCTGAATATATACCCACCTAGCTCTGCTGTTTCTGTGCTGTAAGTCACTGCAGCATCTTGCTCCTAATCCTTCTCCAGAGAAAGGAAAGACACATTTTTTTCTCTTTTCCTTATCGAGAAGGGGTTTATACAGCCCCTGAGAAGCCAAAGTATTTCCCTTGATGGGGCCATTTCCATTTTTTCAGCCTTGTCCTCAGGGCCAGCTCCAGGCACCAGCCGACCAAGCACGTGCTTGGGGCGGCACCTTGTAAGGGGTGGCCAATCTTGGGGTGGTGGGGGGGCGCGCGAGTTGTTTTTTTGTTTTGTTTTTTTGGTTCGGTGGGGCGGCGCTTGAGGTTTTTTTGTTGTTGTTTTTGTTTCAGCCAGGCGGCACTCGGGGGGGGTGGGTTGTTTCTGTTTCGGCGGCGCGGCACTCGGGGAGGCTGTTTCAGCGGCGTGGTGCTCAGTGGGGTGTTTTGGCGGCACGGCACTGGGGGTGTGTGTTACAGCGGGGCGGTGCTCTTTTTTTTTTTACTTGGGCCGGCAAAAAAGTTAGAGCCGGCCCTGCTTGTCCTGGATTGAATTTCCCAGCTGGTGGGAGAGAGAGAAGCCTGGAAAGGAAGGAAGCCTTTGGTGAGGCTCAGACAGCTGCGTGGTGCAAAGCAGCTGGATCACAGCTGGAGCTGGGAGGCTGGCTAGTGCCCCCGGTATATTTAAAAAGCAGAGTTCTGTTTTTAATTATACTGACTTGATGGTTGTTATTGTTGCAATATGGCCTAGAGACCCCAGTTGGGCTGTGTGAGCTAATGAAGGAAGGCATTGTAGACACAGAACAAGATGACAATCCCTGCCTTGAAGAGATTACAATCCAAGTGGAACCTGAGAGACATCAGGTGGATGCATCAAACAGGTGAGGGAGCCCAGCTAACTATAACTGTTATTTATTTAACTGCAAATAAATAACTGCTTCTCACAGGCCTCTGGGAAACAGGGATCTAGCATTATTCTCACTACAAATAGAGAAACTGAGACATGGGGCTGACACATTACCTTCTCAGAGCCTGCCTTAAGCACTGGTATCTGCACCATGGCTTCCTGATCCCCCATCCTGTGCTCAAGCCCCTGGCACATGCTTCCACATACAGCTCACAGGCATGTCTGTAAAGTGCCCAAATGTCCCATTTTTAAACAGCTTCTCCCTGAAATTTGGAGCCTTAAAAGAGACCATCAGTTCCTGTGCTCCTGTCCTGCAGGGCCACGGCAATTAAGGGATGCCATTTGCTCCAGGCCAAACTGTTGGCGGCAGCAGCACTTCCAAACAGAGGCTGACGCCAACCACATGACTGACTACCAAGGCCCAGCCGGTGATGCCTGGGGCCAGGAGGAGCAGGGCTTGCCTGGCCAGTTCCCAGAGCAGGAAGCAAGGGATGAGGAGGGAACTAGCCTCCTGTGGCAAGGGGTCATGCTGCTGTGAATGGTTTATTGTGCCTCAGGGTCATGGGCAGGATCTGAGACTCAGCGACAGAAAATCATCTCCGGCTCTTGCCAGCTGCTTCCTTCGTTTGAATGAGACAGCCCGCTGTAAAGTATCAAACACCCTTTATGTATAAACAAGGGCAGCTTGGGAATGGGGTCACCACCACTGCTGTCGCTGCCACATAAAACTGAGCAGCAGGGTCAGCTCCTGCCCATCTCCCTGCCTTGAGTGACAAGCGTCACTCCTTCTGCTGCTCGCTAGCCCGGAGATCAGTCCCTCACTCAACCCCCCTATCCTGAGTGACAGGAGTCAGCCTGCAGGTAGCCCCCCTACCCTGAGCAACAGCAGTACCCCTTCCTGCACCCTGAGCAACAGGCTCATTCTCCCTGGTAATCTGGCACCTTTGCCAGCTGGCACACACTACCGTACCTGCTGAGCTTACAGAGGAGCTGGTTGGGTCCCAGCACAGGTTTCCTCTCCCCAGCTGATCTGGGGAAAGAGGAAGCCAGGAACTCTTTATAATCAGCTCCTACCTTGAAATGGCTGCCCCAGCTGTTAGGCAGGGCTCTCCCAGGTGGAGCAGGGGCAGCCAAATGAACATGCTCACTTGAGAAGGACCAGGCACACCCAAAGCTGCACCCTAAAATGAGGCCTTGTTTACATGAGAAAGAGGCACTCTAAGGGGTGACTTAAAACCAGTTTAGTTAAACCAGTGTACAGGGCTGTGTGGACACTTGTAGTTAAGTGTAAAGCAGGAGGACTCAGCTCAAGAAGGAATCGACTTTAGCTAAATGGAACTATGAAGCATCCACACAGCCTTATGCAGGGCCGGCTCCAGGCACCAGCGCAGCAAGGAAGTGCTTGGGGCGGCCAAGGGGAAGGGGCGGCACGTCCAGCTCTTCGGCGGCAATTCAGCGGCAGGTCCCTCCGTCCCTCTTGGAGGGAAGGACCTGCCGCCAAATTGCCGCCAATAAGCGGCTGCAGTAGAGCAGCTGCCGAAGTGCCGCTGATCGCGGGGGGGGGGGGGGGGGTTTCTGCCTCTTGGGGCGGCAAAACCGCTGGAGCCAGCCCTGGCCTTATGCCCCCGTTTAACGACGTTGGTTCAAAAGTCACAGCGGAGGTTAAACTGGTGCAGCTTTCTTGTGTCAACAAGTCCTGAGCGTGACACAGTTCCTTTCTGTTAGCGAGATAGTCCATGGAACAGCCTGCACAGGTCCCTCTTTCTGAGCCTTAGGCGGCAGCATAAGACGTGACGAATGAGCTAGCACATCTTAGGACAGTGGTTTTCAAACTGTGGGTCACAACCCAGTATGGGTTGCAGAATGCAAGGCACTGGGTCGCGGCACGTCTGGTCAGCACCGTCGATGGGGCTGTTTAAAGTCCTGTCAGCAGTGCTGCCTGGCTAAGGCAGGCTAGTCCCTATCTGTTCTGACACTGCGCTGCACCCCAGAAGCGGCCAGCAGCAGGTCCGGCTCCTAGGCAGGGGGGCCACGGGGCTCCGCATGCTGCCTCCGCCCCGAGCACCGGCAACGCACTCCCATTGGCTGGTTCCAGTGGGAGCTGGGGGAGGCAGTACCTGCAGGCAAGAGCTGCACGGAACCACTTGAGCACCTCCACCTAGGAGCCGGACCTGGTGCTGGCCGCTTCTAGGGCACAGCGTAGTCTGAAGTGCCAGGACAGCAGGAAGCCTGCCTTAGCACCCACGCTGCGCCGCTGACTGGGAGCCACATGAGGTAAGCCCATGCCACCACAACCCCGCACCCCAATCCCCCCCAATCCCTGACCCCACCCCAGACCCTACACCTCCAGCCCAGAGCCCTGACCCCATCCCGCACCCCAACCCTCTTCCCCAGCCCTGAGCTCCTCCAACGCCCCAAACCTCTCACCCCCAGCTCCATTGGGTCACAGACATCAACAATTTTCTTCACCAGGAAAAAGGTTTGAAAACCACTGTCTTAGGAGACTGCACAGCTCCACATGCTGACGTGTCCCAGTGGTTTGTGTTGGAGGAGGTTTGTCACCTATGTAAACATTCTTGCTAGATTCCTCTAGCACATAAGGGAGGTGAAGCTTCCAAAATGAGACATGAAAACCCAAATATCTCCCCACTCAACCAGATCCCTCAGTGTTTCTCCAGAAAAAAATGTCTCCTTGGGTCTCCCTCCATGTACCCCAGAGGTGACACTAGGTAGGCAATTCATACATGAGGTCAACTTAATTCTTATGGGAACAAGCATACTGATGAATCTGCAAGCTGAGTTGATGTCAGAGAGGAGAAGGGAGTGTGTTCTGTAGAGGCTGCTCCAATGATGGCCAAAGAGAAGAGGGTACAGAGGGGCCTACTTGCATGAAGTGGATGCAGGCTTTGGTTAAGCAGACCTTAGTCTTAGAGATGGAGAAATTTGGGTGAGCACCTGTGCAATGCAGGTGTGTTTCTGAGCAATCTCCCTCAGCAATAACAAGGTTAGCAAACAAAGCAAAGTCGCAAACATACAGGGGACATAAAGTGCTTGGAAACAAACATATCGAGGAGATGTAGCATTCTGTACATGGCTTCAGATTTTCCATCTGGAGCGTCCACATGACCACTCAGATGGATTTGAGCCAATGGTCTCTTTGCAACTCCTTTCCCTGTGAGCATCTGGCTTTGATAACAGTGTTTTATGTTTCTCTTGTGTCTTCAAGGGTCCCAAAACACTTCATGTGCTATGGGCCTAACCCTGCCCCCAGATGAAGCATTGATTTAAATGGGAAATAAATCAGGCTTTACACAGATGCAGGGATCACTTGCCCCATTAATGAAATCTAGCCACCGCTGAGGTGAAATGTGGCAGCTGTTTACCACTGTGCGGCCAGGGCCACCCAGAGGATTCAGGGGGCCTGGGGCAAAGCCGGGGAGCTGCAGCACTTGTACTCACCCGGCAGCAGTCCGGGTCTTGGGCGGAATTTCAGTGGCGGGGGGGCCCTTCAGTCGCTCCGCATCTTTGGCAGCAATGAAGGGCCCCCCACCGCCGAAATGCCGCCAAAGACCCAGACTGTTGCCGGGCCAGGGCTCGCGGGGCCCCTGTGGGGCCCAGGGCCTGGGGCAAATTGCCCCACTTGCTCACCCCCACCCCCGGCAGCCCTGTGTGCAGCAATATTATCCTCTCCTGGTATTACTGAGGAGAGAGCAGTGGCACACTGAACAGAAAGAGACCGTTCCATAGCTAGGGTGGTCCCTCTCTGGTACAGTTCACAACAGCACTGCACTACAAGTCAGGACAGGAACTGAGGAAGATTCTCAGGTCCCAGTCACAGTGAGGCCTAACACCACTCTGGGACACTGAGGACACTACCCGTCTGATTGTTGTACTCAGTGTTGTAGACGTGTCAATCCCAGGATATTAGAGAGACAAGTGGGGTGAGTGAATATGCTTTATTGGACCAGTTTCTGTTGGGGAGAGACACCTTTACACAGAGGAGAGCGCTATGTTGAAGCAGAAGTTGTTCCTGTAAAAGGTATTACCTCACCCAGCTTGTCTCTCTACTACCCCGCTGAGCCACCTGCAGCCCAGTACCCCCTAACTCCACATTGCAGCATTGGTGCCAGAACTGCCTGGGAGGGGACAATGCCCCCTACTGAGCCACCCACATGCTCCACGCAGCACCTGGGCTTTTCCTAGAGGTCTCTCGTCAGCAGGGCCGGCTCCAGGCACCAGCTCAGCAAGCAGGTGCTTGGGGCGGCCAAGGGGAAGGGGCGGCACGTCAGGCTCTTTGGCGGCAATTTGGCGTCGGGTCCCTCGGTCCCTTTCGGAGGGAAGGACCTGCCTCCGACGAAGAAAGCAGCGCGGTGGAACTGCCATCCAAGTGCCGCCGGTCGCGCTCACAGCTTTTTTTTTTTTTTCGCCGCTTGGGGCGGCAAAAACCCTGGAGCCAGCCCTGCCCATCAGGCACTGATCTGACAATTCTGCTTAGGTCCAGAGATTCCAAGGCCAGAAGGGAGCACTGTGATCATCCAGGCTGACCTGCTGTGTAACATTGGCCAGAGACATGCCCCAGGATAATTCCTGCAGATCTCTTAGAAGAATACCCAGTCTTGATTTAAAAATGCTCAGTGATGGGGAAACCGCCATGAACCTCGGTAAGTTGTTCCAATGGTTAATTACCCTCACTCTTGGACAAAGAACTGGTATGGCTATGGGCTCTACTGACAGGCAGGGCTGCTGGGAGCAGGTTCGGGTCCCATTGAAAAAATATTTTCGGGCCCCCCAGCAAGGGCGGACCGGCTAAACAGGGCTGACAGGGGGGAGGGGGAGAGCCGGGCCCCGGGCCCCCTTCCGAACCGCCGGGTCCTGGTAATTTGTACCGGCTTCCCCCCAACTCTCGTTGGCCCTGCTAACAGGTGCTTGCACCATTCAGCTCTCCAGCCAAGTTAGACTGACCATGTCCTTGGGCACTGCCCTAGAGCTGTCCCCTGCTTTTGAGCACTGACTCGAGCACTGGCTTGCTAGCTGGTTGAAGTGACCAGAGTTGGGAGGGCCCCAGTGGCACTGGTGAACGTGTGCACTCCTGCATCCATGCAAGGATTGGATTTTGCAGGAGACACAGTGAGGGGAGAATAATTTGTCCAAAGCTGGAAGGTATTGCCCACCCATCCATGGCTTAAACACTGATTGACAGGCAAGTACATGAGCCCAGAGCCCCACCTGCCACTTCTCTGGAGGTGTAAATAATTCACAATACAGAGCTCTTTGCATCTTGCACATTTTTTCCTTTTTATATATTATGCAACTGTGTTTAGCACTGATCTCAGGGTATGGAGCTGCAAAGAGGCTGCATTTTCTCCCTTTGAGCTCCTTCTGGAACAGGACTCACACCCATGATGTGATGAGCACTGTTCCTTCTGCAGGAGCCAAGCTGGCACTGGGCCCCAATTACACTTCAATAAAAGTGTGTTGTTCTTGCCAAGTAACTGCTTTTCAGTTTCCAAGCCCAACTAAATAATAATCTGCCGATTGTCGGCATCATGTCCATCAGAAGCGCAGTGTTCCTGCACAGCAGTCAGAGCGGGGAACGCCCCTAGTTTAAGAGTCCGAGGGTTGTTCTTAATTTCCCATTGTGGTTGGGCACTGAGGCGACCACAGCACTTCCGTGCTCCTTACCTGCCTGGAGAGGCCTGCCACTTCCCACTCTTCTGAAGGACTTAGAATGCGCCTAAACTGCAAATTAAGATGTGATTGGCGCCTGGGTAGGCCTACCCCTGCTATCTTTAATCTAGCTAGCATGGGTAACAATGGTAGTGAAGACATGACAGCACAGGCTTAAGCATGGTTAGCAACCCAAATACATACCCAGAGTACCGGCGGGCTTGTGCTGGGGCAGCTAGCCCATGTTTAAGTCCTTGCAGCTACAACTTCACTAGTATTGTTACCCATGCTAGCTACAGGAACGCGAGTGTGGGTATGACTAGCCATGCTACTGTTACACCTTAATTTGTGGTGTGGATGTACCCTGTGTGTGCTGGAGGCAGAGGGGGACTGAAAATGGAATCCGGGCTGCCTGCCTGCAGTGCCATTTGCACTCAGATTTTGGACTAAAATAACAAAGTCAATATTTCTGCACTCAGCATCTTGGCAGTTCCAGACACAGCTCACAGGGACCAGGCAGCCCCAGCCCCTGCTCCCCTCTTTCCCCTCCGCTTTCAGAATTGAAGTCATGCTCCAGATTGAGTCACTCAGACCCCTTAGTCAGACTGGGGAAAGGGTCTGGCCTGCACCCTCCTAGTGTTGCCGGCACAGAGTGCCCGAGGAAAGCAATAGCGGGGTTTGTTGCCCGGTGTGCATCGCACCAATGAACACACCAGGATGGAGAAGCAATCAAAGTTTATTTGAGATCTCAAAGTGGTGCAAGGAGACTTAGCACGTCTCAGATCAAGCACACCAACATAAGCAGTTTTTCTCTTTTTATACTTTACTTTAGCTAAGCTCTTCCCTTTCCCCTTTCCCTCCTCCCTATAGCAGTTACATTAAGCAGTAGCAATTACATTTAAGCAGTTAAGTCATCTTGGCGGCTATAAGTCTAGCTCATTAGTAATTCTTCTTTGAACCATTATCTTGTCCTTTTCCCTTTGATCTGTTATTTTGCCTCTCAGCCAGAAGCATGCAGGCCTTATTACTACTGCTTTATACCGGTTTGAGCGGTGTTGCAACTGATAACTGACCGTTACACATTCCATTCTCTGTTACTGGCTTATTAGGTCGATTAAAGTTCAAACATGGAGGAGCTTTGGTTCATTTAGGCCTAGTGCAGGAAGGCTTCATCGACACTTGTGGTCTTCCACCCTCCCGAGTTACCTAGGGTCATGCCTAGTGACACAACACTAGCATCTCCATTTGTACCTGTCTTGATGCCCAATATTCCATAAATTGTTTTAGTTTCTTTACCTCTAACTGGATCACAGGCCTCCATCCCCCACAGCCCAGGCCTCTTTCCTGGTCTGGCTCTTCTTACACTATAATTAGAAGGGCTGAGTATTATGACTGGGTGTCTAACGTTTTTAGTGCTGTACAAACATTGTCTAATTGTCTGGGGTTCACAGTCCTGGCTGAGCCTCACACACACGGAGCATCATGCTAGCTCCAAGCCTCACGCATGCTGGATAATCCCAGTGATGACAGGTCTCATGTGCCATTATTAGTGATAATTTGTGGTATGTTAGTGCCCGGGACCAATCGAGAACCTGTGTGCTCGGTGCTGCACAAACACGTAGCAAGAGACAGCTCCTGCCCCTTACCGGCACAGACTAAGCAGACAAGGTAGACGTGGGGCAGGGACATGCAAAGCCAGGGTTTACATACAGCATGTTAGTGCCCTTTTGGGAAGGGGGATGGATTTTTAATTCTTTGGGAGGGTTTTTTGGGCGGTGAACAGTTAAAAGAGCTGTTGTAACACTTGGGCCTAGCAGGCTTTCCCCAATTGTGAGCTCAGGAATTGGAAAGTAGGTGAAAGTTTATAAAATATTCCTCCAATAATAAATGTTGATGGGAAAGGTGCCAAAGGGCTGGCTTGCGTGTCAGCCCCTCACACAGCCTTAGCACGGATGCCTCACACACCGGGCCTGATGGTCAGAGTCAGGGGCGGCTCTATGTATTTTGCCCCAAGCACAGCAGTGAGGCAGCCTTTGGCTGGTAACGCGGATTCGGCGGCATGCCTGCGGGAGGTCCGCCGGTTCCGCACCTTCGGCTTACCCACCGCTGAATTGCCACCAAAGCCGCGGGACCGGTGGACCTCCCGTGGCAGCCTGACTGCCGCCCTCACGGTGACCGGCAGGCCGTCCCCCGCGACTTGCCGCCCCAGGCACACGCTTCGTGCGCTGTGCCTGGAGCCGCCCGGGGTCAGAGTGTAGGGTTGCCAGCTTTGGTTGGATGAATTCCTGGAGGTTTCATTACATGACATTATCTTTAATTAAAGATTAATCTTTTATTCCTGAAGACTCCAGGACAATCCTGGAGGGTTGGCAACCCTATTAGAGTAGCTGAGCACAGGCTGCTCCCACTGCCTTCTGCTGGTAGGGTGGGCTCTCAGCCCCTAGCAGCCAGGGACCCCAGACATGTGCTGTGTTCATCAGAAATCTGTTAGATTATTTTCCAATGGCTTAGTCCAGGGGTCGGCAACGTTTGGCACGCGGCTCGCCAGGGTAAGCACCCTGGTGGGCCGGGCCAGTTTATTTACCTGCTGACGCGGCAGATTCGGCCGATCGTGGCCCCCACTGTCCGCGGTTCGCCGTCCTGGGCCAATGGGGTCGGTGGAAGCCGCGGCCAGCACATACCTCGCCCACGCCACTTCCCGCCGCCTCCATTGGCCCGGGATGATGAACCACGTTGAGTGGGGGCTGCGATCAGCCAAACCTGCTGCATCAGCAGGTAAATAAACTGGCCCGGCCCGCTAGGGTGCTTACCCTGGCGAGCCGCGTGCCAAACGTTGCCGACCCCTGGCTTAGTCTAACCCTCCCCCGTCAAACCATCCATAAATTCAGCCAAGTTAAATTGTGGATGCTCCTCACATCCTCTTGCCTGGCGACAATAGCCCATGTGGCCAGTTCACAGCATCAGCCTCTTCGCTCTGAGCTGGTTCCTGGTGCTGGCACACCCCCCCCCCCAGCCCGTTACCCGTTCCCGTCACTCCCCAGTGAGCAGTCCGGCTGCACCCTTCACCTGTGGGCAGCACAAGGCCCTGCTGCAGCCAGTTTGGGTGACACTGGCAACCGCCACTCTGTGACCAAACTCGTTACGGCGATTTTATCACAACACTAGTGATTCGGGGGGGGGTTTCTAACTGTCTTATGAAAACGTGATGAAAGGCGCCAGCTCACAAATGTCCCCTTATTAAAAGTGGCCACCAGCTCCTAGTCCTGTCAATGGGCCTGCAGCCAAGGAGATGCTGCCGTTTCCCTGCAGTCTGTCTGCACGTGGGAGTGAGGCTACCCTTGACAAGTTGAGACACAAGTTGGGGGAGAAAATAGCTTTGACTTCTGTAGGGGAGCAAGAAAAGCATTCGAGCGTACTTGGAGCTCTTCCCAGGTCTGGGAAAGGTTCTCAGCGCTAAATACCAGGTGGATCAGATTGTTTAGCATAAGTAGTTAACACATATTTCTGGGTACCAGTAAAGGTGCCACCCCTCCAGTCATTCGAGAACACATGAACTAACTCACACAGGACAATGATAAAAGATAAAAACACGCCATCTCCTGTGGGTGAACACTTCTCACAAAGCAATCACTCTACGTCTGACCTAGCAGCCTTGTCCTCAAAGGAAACCTACAAGACACTTTCAAAAGATGAGCCTGGTAGCTTAAATTCGTAACTTTCCTAGACACTAAAAATCCTGGACTGAACAGAGACACTGGATTTATGGCTTATGACAACAATCTGTAACTCATGAACAACCCCTCCCAGTTGCCTTACCCCTTACCCGCCCCCTTCACCTTGAATGGTCCCTTGAACTATGGGTTAACTATTTGTGCAAAGCAATCTGTTCCACCTTGTATTTAGCTGTGACATGCCGATTACATTTCCCAGACCTGAGGAAGAGCTCCACGTAAGCGCGAAAGCTTGTCTCTCTCACTGACAGAAGTTGCTCCAATCAAAGAAATTACCTCACCCACCTTGTCTCTCTAATAGCCTGGCACTGACACAGCTACAACAACACTTAATAAAGTTGGCTGCCACCTGCCGCTGCATTCAGTGAAGATGAAGCCATGTCCAGAGGCAAGAGGGCAGCCACACTATGGTTCAGGGGGTTGGACAGAACACCTTGACTGTGAGAAGTGTCTGGATCCGTTTACACAACAAAGAAAAACCTGTGGCTGGCCCATGCCAGCCGACTCGGGCTTGCGGGGCTCAGGCTGCGGGGCTGTTTCATTGCTGTGTAGACTTCCAGGCCCAGGCTCCAGCCAGAGCCCTGGGACCTTCAGAGCCTGGACTCCAGCCCAAGGCCGGAAGTCTACACAGCAATGAAACAGCCCCGCAGCCTGAGCCCAAGTCAGCTTTTTCTTTGCTGTGTAGACCAGCGGTTCTCAAACTTTGGTACTGGTGACCCCATCGCATAGCAAGCCTCTGTGTGCGACCCCCCTTTAAAATTAAAAACACGTCTTTACATATTAACAATGAGGAGTCCGGTGGCACCTTAACGACTAACAGATTTATAAGCTTTCGTACGTAAAAAGCCCACTTCTTCAGATGTAATGAGTGAAAATTACAGATGCAGGCATTATTATACTGACACATGAAGAGATGTGGAAATCCATCAACCCCATAAAAAAACTCACACAGATACAGACAGACATCATCTTCCTCTCCAAGTGCAAACAGATGGACATCATACCAAATGGACTGAAGGTAAAAAATCCATTGCAATCGACATACTACACTGACTGTGGTGACAGATTGATCAGCATCCTGTACAGCACACAGGAGAAGATCAAGAATGAGCTCTCAAAACTGGAGACTCTCATATAAAACCAACCTTCCACACAGACTTCCACGTGGCTGGACTTTCCAAAAACAAGACAAGCCATTTACAATGCACACTTCACTTCTCTACAGAGGAAAAAGGACAGTAAACTACACTGGTCTACAATTTTTAAGAAGTCGTCTGCTTCAGAGATAAAATGTGCTATTTATTATGTATTTTGATGTGCTGAATTCAAATATGACAATTAAAACAACTGATTGGCTAATGTTTCTAAGATATTTAAGTTTTTACATTTTATGTCTATGTATATTGTGTAGATAGTAGAGTTTTAATCATAAATTGTAAACCTAGGTCTTTTCTGTGTTTATGGTTGCTTTACATGATAATATTTCACCTGTCCTGTTTATGTAACACTTTAAAAATCAGCAAAAGGGTTATATAAATAAAATTTATTATGAAACAAAAGGCAAAAAACTATTATAAACATAGTTTAGTCCTATTCAGTGTCTACTCGGCGCTTCATGGCTTGTCTCTTGTACTCATTAAATGGAGCATCTCTTGTCACTGTCCAGCAATAGTCTGCAAGCATTGATGGGCTCCATTTGCCCTGATAGCGTTTCTCCATTGTTGCAATGTTCTGGTGAAATCGCTCGCCGTGCTTGTCGCTCACTGCTCTGCAGTTCGGTGGACAAAAATCTAGATGAGAGTGCAAAAAATGTATCTTTAGTGACACGTTGCAAGCAAGGCTTTTGTATGTCTTGAGGAGGTTTTCCACCAACAACCTGTAGTTGTCTGCCTTGTTGTTTCCGGGAAAATTTATTGCCACTAACTGGAAGGCTTTCCATGCCGTCTTTTCCTTGCCACGCAGTGCAATGTCAAATGCATCATCTCGAAGAAGTTCACGAATCTGAGGACCAACAAAGACACCTTTCTTTATATTAGCTTCACTTAACCTTGGAAATTTTCCATGGAGGTACTTGAAAGCTGCTTGTGTTTTGTCCATGGCCTTGACAAAGTTCTTCATCAGACCCAGATTGATGTGTAAGGGTGGTAACAAAATCTTCCTTGATTCAACAAGTGGTGGATGCTGAACACTTTTCCTCCCAGGCTCCAATGACTGTCGGAGTGGCCAATCTTTCTTGATGTAGTGGGAATCTCTTTCATGACTATCCCATTCGCAGAGAAAACAGCAGTACTTTGTGTATCCAGTCTGCAGACCAAGCAAGAAAGCAACAACCTTCAAATCGCCACAAAGCTGCCACTGATGTTGGTCATAGTTTATGCACCTCAAATGTTGTGTCATGTTGACATAGGTTTCCTTCAAAAGGACTGCGTGACCAACTGGAATTGATGGCAAAACATTGCCATTATGCAGTAAAACAGCTTTAAGACTCATCTTCGATGAATCAATGAACAGTCTCCACTCATCTGGATTGTGAACGATGTTGAGGGCTGCCATCACACCATCGATGTTGTTGCAGGCTACAAGATCACCTTCCATGAAGAAGAATGGGACAAGATCCTTTTGACAGTCACGGAACATGGAAACCCTAACATCACCTGCCAGGAGATTCCACTGCTGTAGTCTGGAGCCCAACAGCTCTGCCTTACTCTTGGGTAGATCCAAATCCCTGACAAGGTCATTCAGTTCACCTTGTGTTATGAGGTGTGGTTCAGAGGAGGAGGATGGGAGAAAATGTGGGTCCTGTGACATTGATGGTTCAGGACCAGAAGTTTCATCCTCTTCCTCGTCTGACTCAAGTGAGAATGATTCTGGTGCATCAGGAACCGGCAGTCCTTCTCCGTGGGGTACTGGGCGTATAGCTGATGGAATGTTTGGATAATGCACAGTCTGCTTTTTCTTCTTTGACACACCTTTCCCAACTGGAGGCACCATGCAGAAGTAACAATTGCTGGTATGATCTGTTGGCTCTCTCCAAATCATTGGCACTGCAAAAGGCATAGATTTCCTTTTCCTATTCAACCACTGGCGAAGATTTGTTGCACAAGTGTTGCAGCATATGTGTGGGGCCCACCTCTTGTCCTGATCTCCAATTTTGCAGCCAAAATAAAGGTGATAGGCTTCCTTAACCATAGTGGTTAGACTGCACTTTTGTGATACAAAAGTCACTTCACCACAAACATAGCAGAAGTTATCTGCACTGTTCACACAAGTACGAGGCATCTCTGCTCACTTTGGCTAAACAGAAATGTGTCCCTTTGCAAAATCAAACACTGACATATAAGAGAGCACGACACTGTATGATTTCTAGAGCTGATATAGGGCAATTTGTTCAGCAGAGTGATGTAAGCTTCGTTATGATTGCATCATCCATGACTTCTAGGAATAACATGATGCAATTCATATCATGTATGATGCAATACCAGCTTCAGATTGCATCATTCATTGTTTTGCCTAAAAAGCAAGTACTGTCCAAACCCAGTCATAGATTTATTCATAGATCCAGTCAAAGATGTATTTTAGTCATTTCTGGATTAAATTGAGATCCCTTCCCTTTATAACTCACTTATCCTCCGCCATTCCCAAGTCAAGGGTCGTATACACTGACCCAATAGCATATCTTGAAAACTAGAGCCAATCAACAATTTTAAGCATCATTTTCGTTCTCAGTGATCCAGAATTAGTAAAGTTTGACTACATTTATTTCAGAAGCATTTTGGCTGTAGAGCAGTGCTATCTAAACTCCTACATGCCACCAGGGGCTACAACAGTGGTACCCTCAACTCACCCGACAATATTGTTTATCTATCCAACCACACACTTAGCCCAGCGGAAGAGTCTGTCCTATCTCGGAGCCTCTCCTTCTGCCCCACCTCCCCCACGAACATGATACAGTTCTGCAGTGATCTGGAAGCGTATTTTCATCATCTCTGACTCAAGGAATATTTTCAGCACACTACTGAACCGTGCACTGACCCACAGGAACCCTCCTATGAACTCTACAAGAAGAAGAATTCTGTGTGGACTCCTCCTGACGCTCGAAATGACAAAGTGGACCTCTACATAGGGTGCTTCTGCAAACATGCACAGGCTGAAATTGTGAACAAAGAGCATCACTTGCCCCATAACCTCAGCCGTACAGAACGCAATGCCATCCACAGCTTCAGAAACAACTCTGACATTGGTGTCAAGTAACAGAGGGGTAGCCATGTTAGTCTGAATCTGTAAAAAGCAACAGAGGGTCCTGTGGCACCTTTAAGACTAACAGAAGTATTGGAGCATAAGCTTTCGTGGGGGAATGCCCACTTCATCAGACGCACGTAATGGAAATTTCCAGAGGCAGGTATAAATCAGTATGGAGATAATGAGGTTAGTTCAATCAGGGAGGGTGAGGTGCTCTGCTAGCAGTTGAGGTGTGAATACTAAGGGAGGAGAAACTGCTTCTGTAGTTGGATAGCCATTCACAGTCTTTGTTTAATCCTGATCTGATGGTGTCAAATTTGCAAATGAACTGGAGCTCAGCAGTTTCTCTTTGGAGTCTGGTCCTGAAGATTTTTTTGCTGTAATATGGCTACCTTTATATCTGCTATTGTGTGGCCAGGGAGGTTGAAGTGTTCTCCTACAGGTTTTTGTATATTGCCATTCCTGATATCTGACTTGTGTCCATTTATCCTCTTGCGTAGTGACTGTCCAGTTTGGCCAATGTACATAGCAGAGGGGCATTGCTGGCACATGATGGAATATATAACATTGGTGGACGTGCAGGTGAATGAGCCGGTGATGTTGTAGCTGATCTGGTTAGGTCCTGTGATGGTGTTGCTGGTGTAGATATGTGGGCAGAGTTGGCATCGAGGTTTGTTGCATGGGTTGGTTCCTGAGTTAGAGTTGTTATGGTGCAGTGCGTGGTTGCTGGTGAGAATATGCTTAAGATTGGTGGGTTGTCTGTGGGTGAGGATTGGCCTGCCTCCCAAGGTCTGTGAAAGTGAGGGATCATTGTCCAGGATGGATTGTAGGTCACTGATGATGCGTTGGAGAGGTTTAAGCTGAGGACTGTAGGTGATGGCCAGTGGAGTTCTGTTGGTTTATTTTTTGGGCCTGTCTTGTAGCAGGAGGCTTCTGGGTACACGTCTGGTTCTGTTGAATTGTTTCTTTATTTCCTTGTGTGGGTATCATAGTTTTGAGAATGCCATCATGTGCCAGCAATTCCCCTCTACTATGTACATTGGCCAAATTGGACAGTCACTACGCAAGAAGATAAATGGACACAAGTCAGATATCAGGAATGGCAATATACAAAAACCTGTAGGAGAACACTTCAACCTCCCTGGCCACACAATAGCAGATGTAAAGGTAGCCATCTTACAGCAAAAAATCTTCAGGACCAGACTCCAAAGAGAAACTGCTGAGCTCCAGTTCATTTGCAAATTTGACACCACCAGATCAGGATTAAACAAAGACTGTGAATGGCTATCCAACTACAGAAGCAGTTTCTCCTCCCTTGGTGTTCACACCTCAATTGCTAGCAGAGCACCTCACCCTCCCTGATTGAACTAACCTCGTTATCTCCATACTGATTTATACCTGCCTCTGGAAATTTCCATTACTTGCGTCTGATGAAGTGGGCATTCCCCCACGAAAGCTTATGCTCCAATACTTCTGTTAGTCTTAAAGGTGCCACAGGACCCTCTGTTGCTTTTAACTCTGACATTATAATCAAAGGGGCTGACAAAGGAGGTGCTGTAGTCATCATGAACAGGTCGGATTATGAACAAGAGGCTGCCAGGCAACTCTCCAACACCACATTCTACAGGCCACTATCCTCTGATCCCGCTGAGGAGTATCATAAGAAACTACACCATCTGCTCAAGAAACTTCCTGCTATAGCACAGGAACAAATCTACATGGACACACTCCCAGAACCCCGACCAGGGGTATTCTATCTCCCACCCAAGATCCATAAAACTGGAAATCCTGGACGCCCCACCATCTCAGGCATTGGCACTCTTACAGCAGGATTGTCTGGCTATTTGGACTCTCTCCTCAGACCCTACGCTACCAGCATTCCCACCTATCTTCGAGACACCACCGACTTCCTGAGGAAACTACAATGCATTGGTGATCTTCCTGAAAACACCATCCTGGCCACCATGGATGTAGAAGCTCTTTACACCAATATTCCACATGAGGATGGACTACAAGCCGTCAAGAACAGTATCCCTGATGAGGCCACGGCACACCTAGTGGCTGAGCTTTGTCCTCACCCCCAACCATTTCAGATTTGGGGACAACTTATACCTTCAAGTCAATGGCACTGCTATGGGTACCCGCATGGCCCCACAGTATGCCGACATTTTTATGGCTGACTTAGAACAATGCTTCCTCAGCTCTCGTCCCCTAGCGCCCCTGTTAGGATATAGATATTCAGGCCTGTCTGCAAAGGCCTATACTTTAAGAATTTAGGTGTATTCTTATTACTTAGCTAGTTATAGAAGTACAAAACAAGAATCAAAATCACAGTCTGCCTGTTTATAGGCCTTCTCTCACTATGATAGTCTAAGGCCTTGTTCTTAGGCTAAGGCCTTTGGCTAAACAGCAGGGGCAGCGATAAGCTGGGAAGCAAACGGGCACTGAAATAAGATAGTTTTGGGCTGTTAAAAAGGTGATCCAATTTATCACCTCCAGAGAAAGGGAAGAGCCTAGAAAATTAAAAAAAAACGTAGTTTGATAGCGTCCTGTCTGGAAAGAAATCACTTATCAATAGCTGGGGTGTGAAATCCTCATTTCTTTGTTGTTCTATCATTGTAGTCCCCATTTCCCTATTGTTTGTCTGTATAATCTCTGTCTGGTTCTGTGATTGTTTCTGTCTGCTGTATAATTAATTTTGTTGGGTGTAAACCAATTAAGGTGATGGGATATAATTGGTTAGATAATCATGTTACAATATGTTAGGATTAGTTAGTTAAATTTTAGTAAAATGATTGGTTAAGGTATAGCTAAGGTATAGCTAAGCATAACTTAAGTTTTACTATATAGTCTGCCGTCAATCAGGAAGTAAGGGGGGGAATTGTTTTTGTGGATACAGACTAACATGGCTACCCCCCTGATTCTTTACATATTTAACACCATTATAAATGCTGGAGGCAAAGTGGGGTTTGAGGTGGAGGCTGACAGCCCACGACCCCCCACATAATAATCTCGTGATCCCCTGAGGGGTCCGAACCCCCAGTTTGAGAACCCCTGGTGTAGACAGACCTTCAGAGACCCTGTAACAGGTGGGTGGGGAGAGTAAGGGGAGCAGGAGACAGATTGAAGGGGTGCAGGGGAATGAGGTGCAGGAGGGAGGAGAGTATGCAGAGGATGGCACAGCAGATGCAGCAGGGAGAGGAGGTCTGGAGCAGCAGGAGGCAAGACAGGGTGGTGGGGGAGTGCAAGGGGAGGTCCAGAGCAGGGGGAGAAGCGGGGTGTGGGGGAGCGCTGCCCAGTCTTGGACAGAGAAGTGAGGGGATGGGGAAGACAGGGAAATGTTGCTTCTTGCCAAAGGCTAAACCAATCCCATATTGTTTTTACTGTGACATCACTTATATGAATGAGCTTCATAGAAGTTTAAAGTTCTGTAATATGTAACTCATCAACCCTAATTGACGACACTAAGCCACTTCCAGAGCTATTTGCTGGCTCACTAATCTGGACTTGGTTATTTGAATGCTGCTGATCAGCTCTCTTAGGCCTGGTCTACACTACGGGTTTAGGTCGACTTTAGCAGCGTTAAACCGAATTAAGCCTGGACACGTCCACACAACGAGGCCCTTTCTTTCGACTTAAAGGGCCCTTTAAACCGGTTTCTTTACACCACCTCCGACGAGGGGATTAGCGATAAAACCGGCCTTTGCGGGTCGGAATTGGGGTAGTGTGGACGGAATTCGATGTTATTGGCCTCCGGGAGCTATCCCACAGTGCTTCATTGTGACCGCTCTGGACAGCGCTCTCAACTCAGATGCACTGACCAGGTAGACAGGAAAAGACCCGCGAAGGTTTGAATTTCATTTCCTGTTTGCCCAGCGTGGAGAGCACAGGTGACCACGCAGAGCTCATCAGCACAGGTAACCGTCATGGAGTCCTCCCAGGATCGCAAAAGAGCTCCAGCATGGACCGAACGGGAGGTACGAGATCTGCTCGCCATATGGGGAGATGAAGCAGTGATAGCTGAACTCCGTAGCAGTAAAAGAAATGGAAAAGTATTAGAAAAGATCTCCAAGGCCATGAAGGACCGAGGCCATAACAGGGACACACAGCAGTGCCGCGTGAAAATTAAGGAGCTAAGGCAAGCCTACCACAAAGCCAGAGAAGCAAACGGAAGGTCCGGGGCAGAGCCGCAAACTTGCCGCTACTACGCGGAGCTGCATGCGATCCTAGGGGGTGCAGCCACCACTACCCCAACCGTGTGCTATGACTCTCTCACTGGAGAAACACACAGGGAAGACGGTTCGGGGAACGAGGAAGATGACGATGGAGGTACTGTAGGTAGCTCACAGCAGCAAGGAAGCGGAGAAACCGGTTTCCCCAACAGCCAGGATCTGTTTGTTACCCTGGACCTGGAACCAGTAACCTCCGAACTCACCCAAGACCCTCAGGGCACACAGGAGACCTCTGGTGAGTGTACCTTTGTAAATATTTGTAAACATTACACATGGTTTAAAAGCAAGCGTGTTTAATGATTAATTTGCCCTGGCAATCGCGGCCAGTACATCTACTGGAAAAGTCTGTTAACGTGTATGGGGATGGAGCGGAAATCCTCCAGGGACATCTCCAGAAAGCTCTCCTTTATGTACTCCCAAAGCCTTTGCAAAAGGTTTCTGGGGAGGGCTGCCTTATCCCGTCCGCCATGGTAGGACACTTTACCACGCCAGGCCAGTAGCACGTAGTCTGGAATCATTGCATAACAAAGCATGGCAGCGTATGGTCCCGGTGTTTGCTGGCATGCAGACAATATCCATTCCTTGTCTCTCTTTGTTATCCTCAGGAGAGTGATATCATTCACGGTCACCTGGTTGAAATGGGGTGATTTTATTAAGGGGACATTCAGAGGCGCCCGTTCCTGCTCTTCTGAACAGAAATGTTCCCCGCTGTTAACCATGCGGTGGAGGGGAGGGGTGAAGTGATCATCCCAGAGAATCGTGTGTGTGTG
>NC_048310.1:1485589-1516421 GCF_013100865.1 Trachemys scripta elegans
CCTGTGGCACCTTTGAGACTAACAGAAGTATTGGGAGCATAAGCTTTCGTGGGTAAGAACCTCACTTCTTCAGATGCAAGTCATCTGAAGAAGTGAGGTTCTTACCCACGAAAGCTTATGCTCCCAATACTTCTGTTAGTCTCAAAGGTGCCACAGGACCCTCGGTTGCTTTTTACCGATTCAGACTAACACGGCTACCCCTCTGATACTTTACAGGTTGAGGTAATGGCTGTGGAGGAGCCTGTGGTTTACCTCGACCAGCTAACGTCTGCTAGCACGATGGCTAGGGCTTGTGCAGGCCCCAGCAAGAGACATGGCTCCTGCTCCGAGTGGGCCCTAGTCGACAGAGCCAGCCAGCACAGATGCACAGGGGATCCAGAGGGAGAGATTCACTTAGAGGATGTGCCACATTCTTTGGAGGTGTGGGCTGGGGAGAGAAGCTGGGTGCTTGGCACGCAGGGCAGTGAGGGGGACCTGATGGTGACAGGAGCCCAGGGAAGCCCTCCATTGCAGGCTGGATGGAGGGACAGCTGTGGGAGTCTGTAGGAACTTGCCAATAAGGAGCCAGGGAAGGAAGTGGGGGAGTTGAGGAGACATGGGCGGGAGTTGAGGGAGGTGCGGAGGCGCCTGCATTTTTTATTTGGTGTGCAGTTTAGGATGAATTCTCAACACTAAATTGTCCTGCACATACTCTGGGGACTTTGGGGGGAGCTCAAAAACCAGCTGACAACCCCCAAATAACTGCTGCTTTATTTGTTCAGTCTCATGACTTTTGGGGTTCTGATGCATGATTTTTGGATTTGTGGGGCCCGGCAGGCAATGCTGCATCCATGCACAGACGCATTGGTGCAGTAAGCACAACGTATCATTTGGCATAAAGAGCCCGCTGCCATGGGAGTGCGTGGGGCACCTTTTAGTTCCTATTTATCAGTTTACTGCAGAACATCTGGTCCTGTGTTATTTTTCAGGCTAGGCGGTGTGTGCAGGCCAGCTGCCTGGAATAAAGCAAAAGCTCTTTTCCCTCTGTTTGCCTAGAAAACGTTGGCCTTGGGTGCTCAGAATCCCATCCCTGGAGGGTTTCCTGTCTGGTCACAACGTATTCTGTGCAGTGCTCTGCACGATTGCGTGGCTGAGCTTCCCAGAAAGCCACCTCCCCTGCCTGAGGTGCGTGGGAAAGGTGAGGACATGCTTTCCCTCCGAGCTGAGGAGCGGGGGGAGGGTGCTGAGTGCTTTGGACACGCTCCCATCCTTGTGACACATGCATTATTTGGAGAAGAGGCAGGATCCCGGCTCTTAAAATGAACAATGGTGATTGTTCTGTGTACTTTTGGATTATAGACCCAGTGAGTCAGAAGCAAATAATACATTTGTCCTCAGCCACTGAAAGGCTGTGCCAGCCTCTGTGGGGGTTCAGCACAGGATTCTCCCTCCTCCCCTTTCTCAAGCCCTGGGACGGCGCGGAGAGTATCAGATACTAGGCAGAGATGACCTGTCCCAGGAGCAGTACTGCAGGCAGTGGGCTGACTGCTTTTCAAACGACCATAGAATATCAGAGTTGGAAGGGACCTCAGGAGGACATCTAGTCCCACCCCCTGCTCAAAGCAGGACCAATCCCCAACTAAATCAGCCCAGCTGTATTCATGCTCTGGCTTTGCACCCTCACAGTTACACTTTGTTTTCACAAGTGCCTGACTATAGCAGCCAGCTTGCACCCTGCACAATTCATGGCATGAAGGGCACATGGCCGCTCAAGTCTCTCTGGGGTCTTCTGGAATTCTCTCACCTGTTGCCTGGAATCTCTGCCCTTGCAGGCTCCAGGCTAGTGGCAAAACCCTTCAGTGATGAGAGGTCAGGCTTATTGAAGGTACCAAGCCAGGTCAGAAAAGTCCAACTCAGCCTGTAATATTAAACTTTATAAAAAGGTCAGCAAGTGACCCTAGAAGAAAAAGACGGTTACTCACCTTTGTAACTGTTGTTCTTCGAGATGTATTGCTCATATCCATTCCAATAGGTATGCGCGCCGTGTGCACAATCATCGGAAGATTTTTACCCTAGCAACACCCGGTGGGGTTGGCTGTGGAGGCCCCTGGAGTGGCGCCTTCATGGCACTGGGTATATACCCCAGCTGACCCAGCGCCCCCTCAGTTCCTTCTTGCCAGCTACTCCAACAGTGGGGAAGGTGGGCGGGTTTGGAATGGATATGAGCAACACATCTCGAAGAACAACAGTTACAAAGGTGAGTAACCATCTTTTCTTTTTGAGTGCTTGCTCATATCGATTCCAAATAGGCGACTCACAAGCCTTACCTAGGCCGTGGGGTCGGAGTGAGATGTTGTGGAATGGAGGACTGCTGAACCGAATGCAGCATCACCCCTGGACTGCTGCACTGTGGCATAGTGGGAAGCGAAGGTACCGTATGTACCGATGACCAAGTCGCTGCCCTACAGCTCTCCTGAATGGGCACATGAGCCAGAAAGGCGGAGGACGAAGCTTGAGCCCGAGTGGAGGGGGCAGTCAGGTGTGTAGCTGGGACACCAGCCAAGTCATAGCACACACGAATACATGATGTGATTCAGGACGAGATTCACCGTGTGGAGACTAGGAGGCCCTTTATCAGGTCTGCCACCACTACGAACAGCTGGGACGTCTTCCTAAAAGGTTTTGTTCATTCAATGTAAAAGGCGAGAGCCCTATGAACATCTAGGGAATGCAGCTGTTGCTCTTCTCCTGAAGCGTGCGGCTTTGGAAAGAAGACCGGGAGGAAGATGTCGTGGTTGACATGGAAGGCAGACACCACCTTAGGGAGGAAGGCAGGGGGGTGGTCGTAGCTGTACCTTGTCCCTATGGAACACCATATACGGTGGGTCCGATGTGAGGGCCCGAAGTTCCGACACTCATCTCGCCAAGGTGATAGCGATGAGGAAAGCTGTTTTCCAGGAAAGGTACAGAAGCAAGCAGGTGGCCATCGGCTCGAAGGGGGCACCCATGAGTCTAGATAGGACCAGATTGAGGTCCCACGTAGGGGCCGGATGTCGAATTTGTGGGTACAGATGTTCCAAACCCTTGAGGAACCTGCTGATCATTGGATTGGAGAAAACCGAGCGCCCGTTTTCGCCAGGGTGGAAAGCAGAAATCGCTGCTAGGTGTACTCGGATGGATGAGACAGCTAGGCCTTGCTGTTTCAGGGACCAGAGATAATCTAGGATGGTAGGTACTGGCACCTCCAGAGGGACAGTATTGCTTAGGGCACACCAGCAGGAGAAGCGCTTCCGTTTGGCCAGGTATGTGGACCTAGTAGAGGGCTTTCTGCTACCCAAGAGTACTTGCTGCACTGAGCGGGAACAACGCAGCTCAGATTGAGTTAGCCATGCAGCATCCATGCTGTGAGATGGAGGGACTGCAGGTCCAGATGACATAACCTGCCATGCTCCTGAGTGATCAGATTCGGCCACAATGGTAGAGGAATTGGTTTGGTCATCGACAGATTGAGGAGAGTGGTGTACAAGTGTTGTCTGGGCCACGCCGGAACGATCAAGATTAAGCGGGCCTTGTCTCTGCGTAACTTGAGAAGGACCTTGTGGACCAACGGGAATGGAAGAAAGGCATAGAGCAGGTGGTCTTTCCACGGAAGGCATCCGATAGGGAGCCTGGGGAGCGTCCCTGGAGAGAGCAGAACACCTGGCACTTCTCATGAGAAGCGAAAAGGTCTATGTGGGGAAATCCCCACTTCCGGAAAACAGAATGGATAACGTCTGGATGTATCGACCACTTGTGAGCCAGGAAGGACCTGCTGAGGCGATCTGCCAAGGTGTTCTGGATGCCTGGGAGAAACAACGCCACCAGGTCGATAGAGTGGGCTATGCAGAATTCCCACAGGTGAATGGCTTCCTGACAGAGGAGGGACAACCGCACTCCGCCTTGCTTGTTGGTGTAAAACATGGCCGTTGTGTTGTCTGTGAGGATTGAGACACAACAGCCATGAAGGTGTTCGTGGAATACCTGAGACGCCAGGAGTACTGCTCTCAGTTCCCATACGTTGATGTGAGGGTTATTTCTTGTGCGGATCAAAGACCTTGTGTGCGAAGGTCCACGATGTGAGCGTCCCAGCTCAGAGATGATGCGTCCGTGGTCAGGACTAGAGAGGGCTGTGGGGCATGGAATGGCATCCCCCCCCCGCAAACAAAGCGGGGGTCTAGCCACCAACTCAGAGAGGATAAGACCCCCATCGGCACAGTGAGTACTGTGTCCAAACTATCTCGGCCTGGACGGTACGCTGAGGAGAGCCAGATCTGAAGCGAACGGAGGCGTAGTCTGGCATGTCTGGTCACGAAGGTGCACGAGGCCATGTGGCCCAGAAGACCGAGACACATGCGTGCTGTCGAGGTCGGGAAGCTTTGGAGGCCGTGAATAATGGTCATCATGGACTGGAAGCGGGCCTGTGGTAGGCACGCCCTGGCGAGATTCGAGTCCAGGATCACCCCAATAAAGTCTATTCTTTGGGTTGGCTCCAAAGCGGACTTTTCAGTGTTGAGCAGCAGGCCCAGTTGCCTGAACAAGCTCATGACGAACCAAACATGAGACCGCACCTGTAGCTCGGAGCGACCCCGAATGAGCCAGTCGTTGAGGAACGGAAACACTTGGATCCGATGTAGGCGGAGCGAGGCCGCTACGACGGCCATACACTTTGTGAAGGCCCTTGGTGCTGTGGACAGGCTGAAGGGAAGGACGGTAAAATGGAAGTGCTGTTGGTTGACCACAAAGTGAAGGAATCACCTGTGCGGCGGGTAAATTGCTATGTGGAAGTACGCGTCCTTCATGTCGAGGGCGATGTACCAGTCTCCAGGATCCAGGGAAGGGATAATAGTCCCCAGGGAAAC
This sequence comes from Trachemys scripta elegans, assembly GCF_013100865.1. NCBI lineage: Eukaryota > Metazoa > Chordata > Testudines > Emydidae > Trachemys > Trachemys scripta. The sequence continues at coordinate 1,490,467 of NC_048310.1, forward strand.
CATGAGGAACTTCAACTTTACCATGAATTTGTTGAGTCCGCACAGGTCCAGGATGGGCCGTAGTTCCCCCTTTGCCTTGGGGATTAGGAAGTAATGGGAGTAAAAACCCCTGCCCCTCAAATCCTTTGGGACCTCTTTCACCGCTCCAATAGACAGGAGCGCCTGTACCTCCTGTAAGAGGAGTTGCTCGTGAGAGGGGTCCCTGAAGAGGGACGGGGAGGGAGGGTGGAAGGGGGGGGGGCGAAACAGACTGAAGATGGTATCCAGTTTCCACCATGCGTAGGACCCAGTGGTCTGACGTTATGCAGGACCACACAGGGAGGAAATAGGAGAGGCAGTTGAAGAAAGGCGGGAAAGGATCCTGCAAGGAGACTGGTGTTCCGTCCTCGGGTGCACCTTCAAAAGTTTTGCTTGGGCCCTGCCGATGGTTTTGGGGGGCCCTGATTCTGGCCTGATTGAGACCAGATTGCCTCCTACTACTGTCGCGGCCATGCCTTCTAGTGAAGTCCTGCCGCAGTCAAGGGTTAGGGTAGGTGCGCTGCGGTTGGGGACGGAAGGGCCTACGTTGTGTCACCGGGGTATGCATGCCCAAAGAGCGCATGATGGCCCAATTGTCCTTCAGACTCTGAAGTCTGGGGTCAGTTTTGTCTGAGAATAGCCCTGGCCATCAAAGGGCAGGTCTTGAATTGTCTGCTGCAGCTCCTGTGGAAGACCGGACACCTGCAGCCATGAAATGTAGTGCATAGCCACGCCTGAGGCTAGAGTCCGCCACCGAGTCCGCCGCATCTAAAGACACTTGCAGGGATGTCCTCGCCACTTTCTTGCCCTCTTCTAGCAAGGCTCCAAACTCCTCCCTGGACTGTCGAGGAACCAACTCCTTGACCTTCCCCATCGAGTTCCAGGTGTTATAATTATAACGGCTCAAGAGGGCTGCTGGTTAGCTACCCTGAGCTGTAGGCCACCAGTTGAATATATCTTGCACCCAAATAAATCCAGGCGTCCTTGGACTTAGGGGCGGGCGCTTGCTGGCCGTGTCTCTCCCTCTCGTTCACAGACTGTACAACGAGGGAGCAAGGTTGGGGGTGAATATACAAATATTCATAGTCCTTAGAGGGCACCAAGTATTTCTTCTCCAGCTCTCTGGCTGTGGGAGGAATAGATGCTGGGGACTGCCAGATCGTATTGGCATTAGTCTGGATGGTCTGAATAAACGGCAAGGCTACACGTGTGGGGGCATCAGCCGATAAAATGTCCACCATCGGATCCTCAACTTCCACCACCTCCTCCACCTGGAGGTTCATGTTCTGTGCCACCCTACATAGCAATTCCTGGTGTGCACGATGATCTATAGGCGGTGGGCCAGAGGAGGATATGCCTGCTACAGCCTCGTCAGGCGAGGATGAGGAGGACACCCCCGGGACTAGTGGATCTTGGGGAAGGTCTGTTTGGGGAGGGTCTGGTTGCCCTAGGTCCACCACAGTAGGGGCCTGGGCCTGATCTGATGGCAGGGCAGTCGCCTCCAAGGCTACCTGGGGAGGGCGGCTCACAATGGCCTCTGGCACCCGGGGCTCCGAATGGGCAGAGCAAGAAGCGCCTGAGGGGACACCTTGGGCTTGGTAGTATGCCCAAGGGGTCCAAAAGGACCATTGCAGGGGTCCCTGGTCAGGATCCTGTCCTTTGTCTTGCCCCTGGCAAGTACCATCCGTGTCTTGGCCCTGGATGTGGTAGCCACTCCCAGCTTGGGTCAACATCGAATTTGGTCGTGAAGGCCAAGGTGGGGCCGAACGCACATGCTGCATTGCACCGTTCCACTCTGTCGCTCCGCGCCTGGGAAATGGGGACTGGTGCCAGGGTCTCGGGCGGTACTGCGATCAGGATCGGGACCGATGGTCATAACAGTGCTGGGAGGCCGATCTAGATCTCAACGAAGACCTCCGGCCTGGGCGGTGCCAGAATCGGCTGCGAGACGATTGGTGCCGGGACTGGTGCCGAGAGCTGGACCAGTACCGATCATACCAGGAGGGAGACCTTCGTGAGGCGGAGCGGCGCCGCGAATACGACCGAATACGACCGGTGCTGAGATGGGGATCGGTGCTGGGACTGCGAGTGGTGCCGAGACTGGGACCATCGACGGGATCAGGACAGCGACCTGGAATGGGACCGAGATCGGTGCCGAGCTGTCTCGCTCTGCGATGGAGGTCACATGAAGGCGGGCTTCCCTATGGATGGGACAGTCCGCACCAGCGGTGCCGGAGGGTGAGATGGTCCAGGCTCAGTCAGCGCAATCAGGTCACAAGCGGTGGAGAAGGTCTCTGGAGTGGATGGAAGGCTGAGCTCAACCATGGTGTGCACCGGGGAGCTTGTGTGCACCGGACTCAATGGCGCTTGCGGCGCCGGAATCGACGGTGCCGGAGTTGGAGCCTTCACGGGGCAGTACGGTACGGTCCGTTGCTCCAATGGGGGCACAGGTGGTGCCTGCAACTGTACAGGAGCAGCAGGTGGTTTGTTCTGCTTCTTGGGCCATGGAGACAGCGAGCAATGTCGCGTCTGTACCAGTGCCAGAGACGTCCGGCGCCGAGAGTCTTTGCTGGTGCTGGGTTGTTCCAGTGCCGGAGGCACGCTTCGGACCGACGGCGCCTGGTCTGCACGTGGTGCCGAGGGCACCGGGCTAAGTGCCGCTTCCTTTAGGAGCTGTTTTAAATGAAAGTCCCGCTCCTTCTTTGTCCGAGGCTTGAAAGCCTTACAAATGCGACACTTATTTGGCTGATGGGATTCCCCAGGCACTTCAAGCAGGAGTTGTGGGGGTCTCCCGTAGGCATCGGCTTGAGACAGGCCGAGCAAGGCTTGAAACCCGGAGACCTAGGCATGGGCCCTGGTACCAGGGAGGAGGGAAGGGGATAAACCCTGTTCCCTCCAAGTACTATCTACACCAGGGGTTGGCAACCTTTCAGAAGTGGTGTGCTGAGTCTTCATTTATTCAGTCAAATTTAAGGTTTTGTGTGCCAGTAATACATTTAAATGTTTTTAGAAGGTCTCTTTGTCTAAGTCTATAATATATAACTAAATTATTGTTGTATGTAAAGTAAATAAGGTTTTTAAAATGTTTAAGAAGCTTCATTTAAAATTAAATTAAAATGCAGACCCCTCCCCTCCCCCGGACTGGTGACCAGGACCCGGGCAGTGTGAGTGCCACTGAAAATCAGCTCATGTGTTGCCTTCGGCACACGTGCCATAGGTTGCCTACCCCTGATCTACACTAAAACTGTTAAAACTATTAAAAACTACACTAAACTATCTACAGTACAACGAGTAAAGAGCTAGGGAGGTGGAGATCAGCTATGCCGCGCTCCACAGTTCCAACGACTGTCACAGGCGGTAAGAAGGAACTGAGGGGGTGCTGGGTCGGCAGGGGCATATATCCGGCACCGTAAGGGCGCCACTCCAGGGGGTGCCTCAGCCGACTCATTGAGTGTTGCTAGGGTAAAAATCTTCGATGATTGTGCATGCAGCGCACACACACCTATTGGAATCGATATGAGCAAGCACTCGAAGAAGAACTGGGTTGGTTAGGCTAAAAGAACTGCGGCAATGAAATGCTAAACTGTTCAGTCACCAGGGGGCAGTGTATGTAAAAGCACCATATTTAAGTAATCTTAGCCATACTTGGCAGAGCATTAACAGATCTTATGATGAACACATCTAGCATGAATAAGCAAACTCTGTAGCCAGTCCATATCTGGGACAGGAGCATGACATGGTGTCAGGAGTAAACCAGGAACAGAAACACAAGTCAAACAGCAACGAAGGTAGCAGGATCTCGTCAACACGACACTCTTCCATGTTCCAGAGAACTTCAGCTTTGGCAAATCTTCAGAATGGACAGATTGGAAGCAGTATTTTGCAAGATTTTGAATTGCAAACAAACTCCACAAAACAACTGGAAACATACAGGCATCTTCTTTAATTTATGCCATGGGGAAGCAAGCAGAGCATAGCTTTTTAAAACCCTTTGACTTTATTGAAGACAGTCACAAAGATGTGATACATTCTTTATACTCCACAGAAATGCAGTTTATGAAAAACATGTTTTCGCCTGAGAATCCAAGAACCAGGGGAAATGTTGAATGTTTTATAAGAGCTCTGCATACATTGGCTGAAAACTGATTTTGAATTTAATTGAAAATATCAGAGGCTGGCTGGTTATTGGGTTAACAGAGAAAAACTTTTCACAGCAGCTACAGTTGAAGAGAGATTTAACTCTAGCCTCAGCTATTCAAATAGCCTGAGCTGGTGAAACAGCAAAAGCTAGAAAAACTCGTAATGCCACTATATAAATCCATGGTACACATACGCCTTGAATACTACATGCAGATCTGTAAAAGATATTAGAATTGGAAAAGGTACAGAGAAGGGCAACATAACTGATTAGAGGGATGGAACAGCTTGCATGTGGGGAGAGATTAAAAAAACTGACTGTTCAGCTTGGAAAAGAGGCAACTAAGTGGAGATATGACAGAGGTCTGTAAAATCATGACTTGTGTGGAGAAAGTGAATCAGGAAATGTTATTGACTCCTTCACATAACAAAGAACTTGGGGTCACCCAATTAAATTACTATGCAGCGGGTTTTAAATGAACAGAAGGAAGTATTTCTTCACACAACACACAGTCTGCCTGTGGAACTCTTTGCCAGAGGATGTTGTCAAGGCCAAGACTATAATAGGTTTAAAAAAAGTAGATAAGTTTATGGAGGACAGGTCCATCAATGGCTTTTAGCCAGGATGGTCAGGGATGCAAAACCTGAGCCTCTGACTGCCAGAAGCTGGGACTGGATGATGGGACAGATCACTTGATGGTTACCTGTTCTGTTCATTCCTCCTGAAGCACCCGGCATTGGCCACTGTCAGCAGACAGGATACTGGGCTAGATGGACCTTTGGTCTGACCCCGTCTGGCTGTGCTTATCTGAGAAATAGAACGGTCTCAAACCCCCACCCACTAATCTGGTAAAATCTATCACCATCCCTGGCACCTCTAAGTGGTAACACTTCCCTACTCAGAAGCCCTGAATCTATGTATAATAAAGTCAAACCTTTAATAAAAGGGAAAGGGAACCAGCATTAATTTGGGAAAACACCATGACCACATTCCAAAGCACGAGACCAGAAGCAAACAGCCCTCACAGTGCACTGGGCAGTGTCCTTTGCCTCAGTTTCCCACCTAGCCAGCATGAAAGTCTTACAAAATGAATGTCCCTTACCACATCACTGACCTCCCCCGCCCGTGCATCCCGCTCACCATTGGTTAGCCAAGACCCAGAGGTGCGTTCACAGGATTCATCTCCCACCCGGAGGGGGCGGGGGGAGAGTGAAGCAATGCCTCTGCAACTGGCTCACAGCTGCCACCGCTTCTCTGCCACGGCTTGGCCACTCTTCCTCTTCTGCCACTATCCCCACTGCTGCTCCCTGCTCCCACGACATGATGTTCTGGGGTTGTGCCACTTAACCCAGCTTTTACAGATTTGAGCAAGTTGTGGGGAACCTCACAGCAAGCAGTCTCCCTGGCCACCGTTCCCACACAAGCTCTAGGCCTCAGCTCCTAGCTTTGCCCAGCCTGATGTCAGGTTTAGAAATCACCATCTGCAAGAAAAGACTCATGCTTGAGTCTAAGGATTTCTGTTGCTAACCCCTACAAAGAGGCAAGTCAAACTGCCTCAGGACTCTTTACACAAAATCCACATACCAGCCACCTGCTACGCACCTAGGCAGAGTGGGCATGTCTACGCAAACACAGTCTGGTCCTGAAGTCTCTTCCCCAGCTCATCACTAGATGTCAGAGGAGAGCTCACTCAAACCCGGTTACATATGTAACCCTTCTGCCAGGTGTTGTCATCAGCAAAAAGGGCCCAGTTAAATTTTCTAGGAGTTCCTTCTGAAAAGGAAAGTAACATCATCCAGAAACCTGGGAAACTACATGTACCACCCTGGGTGCCCTGGTGGGCAACACTTTCTCTCCTCCACCAGCACCGAATCCAAGGGTTTTAAACCAAGAGCACTTTATTGGGAAAGGGAGCAGGGCCAACAGAACGAACCTGGGAAAGCCAGCCATCAGTCCATTAACAATAGACATGATTAGAGACTCAATGGGTGAAGTAATAACTTTTACTGGACCAACTTCAGGGGCCCTGAAGAAGAGCTCTCTAGAGCCTGAAAAATTCGTCTCTCTCTCTCTCTCTCTCACCAACAGACATTCCCTCACCCACCTCGTCTCTCTAAATATCCTGGACCAACATGCCTACAACACCACTGCAAACATCTGTTAGGTAAGACTCCCCGCACGCCTTGGAGCCTGGTGTCTTAGCAATTGTCCCAACTTCAGTCCTCTTCTGGCAGCTGCAAAGGCTGGTGCATTCTGACTGCTTCCCTCCTCCTCAGCTCCCCACTCACCATTCAGTGAAGTCCAGGGATTCTGACAGGCCAGTGCCTGGGCTGCTTGGGAGCCTCTACCATCCAACTCAGCTGCCGTGATTCCAGCTTTGATTGCTGGGTAAGGCAGTGGGGAAAAGCTGTTGCCTTCTGCTGTTCAGGCCAAGCCACCTCAGCACATATTTGTGGGCCCCCCAGGGAATGACAGGAGATTAGGGGACCATCATTTTTTAAAGTGGGAGGGCTCAGCCTTAAGAGGGAGTGGGGGGAGGAGAGGCACAAGCAGTGGGAGAGGAGAGGAGAGGAGAGGAGAGGGGAGGGGTCAGGGGCCGAGAGAAGCCCTGGGCAGGCTGGCCAAGAGGAGCAAGTTATGGGAGGGGCCAGGGGATGAAGAGGACTAGTGGGCAGGGCCATGTCTGCTGTGCTGCCCAGGTAGGTTGGAGACCGTGGGGATCAGCTGACAGACAGTGTGTCCCCAGCCCATGTGGCAGCACAGAGCAGGGAACCTCGTTCCCACCACATTGCTCCTGGGGACCCCTGAAATCAGTGCTCCACCGACACCTCACTCCTGACCCACCAGCAAAGTGCGAGCGGGTCAGGGAAGCTCGGGCACAGAGACCAGACCAGTTCCGTGGGGGCCCCCCCTCCCGCCCTGTTCCTGCCTCCCATGGCCACTGCCTGCGGCGGAGTCGCGACACTGGGGGGGGAGAAGGTGTTTTGGGGAGAGGGGAGCCCAGAGAGGAGGGGGCCTGCGCACCCACCCACCACTGCTCCGCTGCAGAACTGAGCGGCAGGCAGGGACTCTGCTCTGGGCCGCCGGTGACAGTCCGCGGCTTCGGGCTCCCCGACCTGCAGTCCGTCCATCACCAGCGGCTGTGGGCTCCTCTCCACGCCCCCCACTGGCAGCTGCTGTGATGACAGAGACAGAGAGAAGAGCCCTCGGCTGGCCAGCTGAGAGGAGAAGCTCAAGGTTGGGCCAGGGGCCAAGAGAGGAGCGTGGGGGAGGGCTGGAGAGGACAGCCAGTGCTGCAGCTGCTGGGCCGCAGCGCAAGTGAAGTGCAGCGCCAGGCCGGGCCGGCAGGCCACACTGAGCAAGGGCCTGGCACCATGGTGCCTCTGGCACCATTATAAACCTGGTACTAGGTGAGCTCAGCTGCTCCTGCTGTATTGAAACCATCCCTGTCTCCAAACTGCCTGGGGGTGAGGTACTGGTAGTACATGGGACCCTCACCAGCATTTCTGCCCCCACAAAGACACGCCCAGCAAAATGTAGGAGCCCCCGTCACCTTGTCTGGCTCAATTTGGTAGTTCAGTCTTGGCCGGGTGCCCTTACCCAACTGTTCCAACTCACGGTCATGGCAGCATGACACACCCCTGCACACTGCTGCAGTTCTCTTGTTCTTTCATTCCCATTTCCCAGATAGTAAGAACATTGTATGGCCCCAGACTCGAAACGTAGCTGTACTCTAACCAAAATGCAAATGGTACCTGGTGCAGTCAGTTATTTCCCCTACTCCCCAGCAGATGGCAGCAGAGAGCGCCCTCCCCAGCAACACCCCCAGCTGGAGTTCTCAAGCAGCTCAGGGTGCTTTGCACCCACAGTGTCTATAGTGAACCCCCCAAGGCCCACGCAGCTTCCCGGTGGCCCTAGGCAGTGGCTATGCTCAGCCCATGCTCTTCCCTCCTTTCAGTCAGGATCTCTCACCCAGGGCCGGCTTTAGGAAGTGCAGGGCCCAATTCAAACATTTTCGGTGGGGCCCTGGCAGGGATGACTAACAAAAAAAAAAAAAAAAAAGTAGAAAAAAGCCTTTAATTTCTTCCATGTATTATTTACTTTCCATAACTATATAAATAATAAAATTATATATTATGTACTGTGACAAAGTTCCTCCTCTATCTTGATGGGTCCTGCATTTATTGGCAGATTTTCCTGCCTCAGAGATATGGGTTGGGGAACAGCCCAGAGACCTTCCCCTCTAGAAGAGCCCACAGTCCAGGTCAATTGGGAGGTTTGGGGGGAACCCACACCCACCCTCTACTCCAGGTTCCAGCCCACAGCCCTGTGGACTGCAGCGGTCTATAGGGCCTCCTGGAACAGCTGCATGACAGCTACAACTCCCTGAGCTACTTCCCCATGGCCTCCTCCAAACACCTTCCTTATTCTCACCACAGGACCTTCCTCCTGGTGTCTGATAACGCTTGTGTTCCTCAGTCCTCAAGCAGCAGACCCTCTCAGCTCCTTGCACCTCTTGCTCCCAGCTCCTCGCACTCACACCACAAACTGAAGTGAGCTCCTTTTAAAACCCTGATTAGCCTGCCTTAATTGATTCTAGCAGCTTCTTCTTAATTGGCTCCAGGTGTCCTAATTAGCCTGCCTGCCTTAACTGGTTCTAGCAGGTTCCTGATTACTGTAGTGCAGCCCCTGCTCTGGTCACTCAGGGAACAGAAAACTACTCATCCAGTGACCAGTATATTTGCCCTCTACCAGACTCCTGTACCCCACTGGTCTGGGTCTGTCACAGTACCTTGCATCATATATGCTGTTTATCAGTTATTAATGAGCTCCATTTCACATGTGTGAGTCCCCGCCACTCCCTTGGGGCGTGGTGTACACATGTGTGGGTCCCAGCTGCTCCCTGCCCCCCTCATTGAAGCAGGTGTGCAGGGTTACTGCCCTGGGAACTGCAGGGCACCAGTGGACATGGGGCTGGCTGGAGGCAGGGCAGGGGCTGACTGGAGGTAGGGTCTGGCTGCAGGCAGGGCAAGGGGTGCGGGGTTGGCTGGAGATGGGTGTGTGGGGGCACTCAGGGGGTGGGAAGTAGGAGGGAGTGGATGGGGTCAGGGCTAGGGCGGGGCTGCCTGGGTGCACACCCTAATGAAATGTGCTGCGCACGCCTATGGATAGTTTGATCAGCAGCACTTCATCCCCTGGCTGGTGGGACAAGGCAGCCCCATGAAAAAGGACTGCCATGCTCCCTCACCAGACTGTGCAGCTGAACTGGGTGTCAGATCAAAGGCATCATGATTTGGGGATGGATGAACCGAGCCCCAGTGGCAGATTTCTAATACAGGCATATGGCTCAGGTGAGTAATGGAAACTGCCTTCCTTCTAGTGGTATGTGCTGTGACCCTCTGGAAGAGGAATAGAGGTGCATTTATAACACTCCCTGCTACACATGTGAACCCGCTTGGAAAGGGGCTAGGATGTGCCTGTCTGCCCTTTAGGCCTTGCCCCATTAGAGACAGACTGTCTCACTGATCTCCTTAATTGCTCTGCCTTCTTCAATAGGCGGCGACTGCTCGCTTAGCAGCCAAGGCAGGTAGCTTTGCTTCCTCTGACTGAAGTGAGGCCTAGGGAAACATACGGAGAAGTTTATAGGCTGGGCCAGACTGGAACGGAGGGTCTGTTGTTCAATTGCATTTACCAGCTGGCGTACAAGTAGCTAAGTAGAAAGGTTAATAAAGCGAGAGCTCCTCCGCAGCAGCACTTGGGGAAAGACCTTGTAGCAGGGGAGAGAGGATGGGAAGAGAGACCCTGAATAAGCCAAGGAGAGAGCCCAGGGCAGTGCAACGCGGTTCTGGGTTTCCTCATCAGAAATAGTGGGCACCATCTTCAACAGTCCCCAGAAAAGCCAGGGAAGAACAGACTTGGTTACAAATAGAGAGAAAAAATAATGCAAAGACCCCCCCCTCACTCAAATTCTATCACTAAAAACCATTTTTCCTTCCTTTTCAGGTCATGCCAAGGCCCTTCTGGTCCCAGTTCACCTCTTTCTGGGGAGGTGTGGGTTCTTCCAGAGGGGAAGGTCTCTGGGTTGTTCCCTCACCTACATGGTGAATCTCTGAGGCATGAAAATCTGCCAATAAGCGCGGAACCTACCAAGATAGAGGAGGAACTTTGTCACACTAAGTACCAGTGATGGACCTCCTTCAAAGTCATCCTAATGACCTTTTGTTCCCCGAGGAACTCCAGATGGTCAAAAAGGACATGAAATTGTATAACAGATCCTTGGGTTCTGATCCTGTTCATCTCAGATCTGCTTGAGGCTTCATACAGGGGAAGCTTAGGCAAAAGGACTGAGATCCCCGTCCTAAGCTGGAACACCCTGCAATGACTATAACCTATGAACTATTGGATTATTTCTGAAAAAACTCTTTGCAGCTACAAAGCTCACCATCTCTTCTATGAATCTGAACCTCAATGAATTGAACTTATGTCTGTATGTATATTGATTTTTAACCCTAGTCTCGCTTTTGTTTTTTAATAAGAATTGGCCGTAGTGTGTATTTGGGAAAGATCTGGAATATTCAATAACCTGGGAGGTAATGTGTCCGATCCTTTGGGATTGATAGAACCTTTTCTTTTATATGATGACATAAGATTTTCAGAAATCATCATATTTGACTTGGGTACCAGGATGGAGGCCTGAGGCTGGATCACTTTAAGGGAACTGTGTGGTTTGGATTTCTGGGTAACCAGTGAGGTAATAAAGAAGCTGTTTGATGCTGGCTTGGTAAATCTAAGTACTGGAATATCCACCAGCTTTGTGGGGATTGTCTGCCCATTCTTTGCAGTTCACCCTATTTGAGTGACCACAGCCGGCTCCCCACTCGGACCCCGGTCACAGTGGCACAATTGTGCTTAGATACCCATTACCACAGGTTAATTGGTTTTTTGTATCAGAACCACACACTTGTCAAAATGTAATTTTGATATTGGAAAATTTAAGGCTTAAAAATCAGTTACATTGAGTGACCGATGATCAAGATCCTGACAGAAAAAGGCTAGAAGAATTGTGCTCACAGAAGGGGTTGTCCTTTAATCAAAAGGCCACAGAGAGAGTGAGGGGTGTGTGTACGAGGGCGGGTTGGAGGACAATGGTGTGTGTGGAGAGGGGGGTGGGGTGTGTACGAGGGCGGGTCGGAGCCCTATGGTGTGTGTGGAGGGTGATGCAGAGGTCAATGGTGGGCATGAGTGGAGGGGGAGGGATGTTCATTTCTGTGAAGGGCAGATTCTGGGGTGCATGGGGCTGGCTCTAGCATGTGTCTGCGTCTTTAGGGGTTGATGCTCTGTTTGGTAGGTGAAGTTTTAGGGCTAAAAACCTGATGATGTTCAGTGTAGTTATCAGCACATCTTCCAAGTGAAAATATTTCAGCAGAGAGGTACTGGAGGGTTGAGTAATCTTGCCTGCCATCAGAGTGAAATGTATGAAGATCACAGTCCTGTCTGGCCTCAGGCTGGTGTGGAAGAGCCAACAAGAAGTGTCGATAGAAGAGGAACCATGACTCCAGATGGCCAGGGCAGATACAGAAGCAGCCCCAATAGGGCAGGTCACAGCACAAGGCCAGGCATATCCGAACATTTATTAATAAAAAAGTTACAATAATTTATGCCCTTTGCAACACCAAGGGCTGAATACACAGAGCTCCTGCTCCTTAGACAACGTAAAGGGGAGACATCAGGTACAGTCAGTGACATTCTGTGGTGTAGACAGATAAGGGTCCATCATGCCACATGTACACCAGACTGTCCAGTCCTGCTCCAGCCAGAAAGAGGCTGAGAACTCTGCTCGGACACAGCCCTCTTTCCATGCATGGCTTGTCAGTGGAAGAGTCCAGCTCAGCATCCAATGTAACTGCTAGTGAAGGGAATTAGAAGTTGTCATCTTGCATTCAGCCTGGGGTCTCCCAGCTACTGCCCTGCAACAACAGAGACCCTCAAACCGAGCAGCTGAGTGACGGCTCCTGCATGCTACGACTGCCTGCCTGAGTGGAAGCTGTAGACCCTGTATGAAGGGTGCTGCGGTTCACTGACACAGACCAGAGCATGGGCTCCTGGCGGGTAGTGGGACAGTGGGTGCCTGAGGGTTTGTGAGCAGGATCGAATGATGGCTGCTGGTTCCCAGGAGCCCAGGGAACATGCAGAAGCTCTGCAGGGTGGTGGCCTGCTCCAGTTGCATTGGATATAGGTGCTGACCTGAGGGCAGCCCTGCCCTGCCCACTGCTGCATCATTTATGGGGTGGCTGGGCGGAGGCAGAGTGGAGGGCACTCCTGTCTACTTGTCACATTCCAGGTCCTGGGCCCCCTCGTTGCCCTGGTAGTGCCTCTCACAGAACTCCTGGATGCGACTGCAGGCCTCCACCATCATCTCCTCGGGCACCGTTAGCACCACCCGGAAGAAATTGGGGTACTCAAAGCACTGAAATAAACCATGGGAAAAGGCTGGTTAGTTGGGCAGGGGGAAACTGGGGTCTCAGACTCCTGCCCTGCCATGTCCCCGGCTGTGTCCAGCGAGCAAGCACAACCCACAGGGATGGGCCTAGCCAGATGGAAGGAGCATAGCACTGTGGTCAGGAGCTGTGGGATCTAATCCTGGACCGTCAGCATCTCCGTCTGTAAAATGCCTTTCACAGTGCAAACACCCTGTGGCTGCTGCATCAGCAAGGAGCTGAGAGACCCTCAGGGGAAGGGGCTGTAAGCAAAGAGCTGGTGGGGTCACACACAGCAGCCCCTAGGCGGGACCCAGAGAAGAGGCTGGAGGGAGACGAGGACTCTCAAGGCTCAGTGAGTGACTAAGGAACCGGGCGGGTGACTGCGGGCAATTGGAGCGGGAAGGGGAGACATGGAGCACATCTCCAGCCTTGTCCCTGCACCATGAATGGGGCCTCGGGGTTTGCACAGGGCATGGAACTGAGCCAGTGCAAAAGTCCGCAGGGAGCTGCTCTTGTGCGAAGCAGAGAGGACACAGGGCTCAGGAATACACGGGCTGCACAGCATGGGGCAGACTCTGCAATCTGAGAGACAGGACAGCGGCCACCTGGGGCCTGGCTAGGGTAAGGAGTGACCATTGCACCACTGCCCAGGGCTTCTGGCAGACCACATGACACCCAGCCCTCTTCCCCCAATGCCCCATGCTCAGAGCTCCCAGGCCCCCCAGACTCTCTACATGTGTGGCTGCTCTGAGGGGAACACTGACCGAGGCCGGCAGGCAGAAGACTGACTGCTCTGAGATCAGCTGCTTGGTGAACTCCACGTCATTCTCAAACTTGGGGAAATGCTCCATTTCAATTCCAACCTGCAGCACAGAAATTAGGGATGTCAGAGGCCAAGGCTGGATAGGATAGCACCAGGCATCACCATGGAGTTCCTCCCTCACAGCACCCACAGAGCATCCCTCCTCCCCACCCCTTACAGCCTCATGTCCTCCGCATCCCTCCTCCCCTCCCCGCAGCATATACAGCCCCGTACCCCCCCATCCCTCCTCCCCACCCCTTACAGCCTCATGTCCTCCGCATCCCTCCTCCCCTCCCCGCAGCATATCCAGCCCCGTACCCCTCCTCTCCTCCCCACCCCTATACAGCCCCATGCCCCCAGCATCCCTCCTCCCCACCCCTTACAGCCCCATGTCCTTCACATCCCTCCTCTCTCCCCGAAGCCTATACAGCCCCATGCCCCCGACCCCTCCTCCTCACGCCTATACAGCCCCATGTCCTCCACATCCCTCCTCCCCTCCCCGCAGCATATACAGCCCCGTTCCCCCCGCACCCCTCCTCCCCTCCCCACCCCTTACAGCCTCATGTCCTCCGCATCCCTCCTCCCCTCCCCGCAGCATATACAGCCCCGTACTCCCCGCATCTCTCCTCCCCACCCCTTACAGCCTCATGTCCTCCGCATCCCTCCTCCCCTCCCCGCAGCATATCCAGCCCCGTACCCCTCCTCTCCTCCCCACCCCTATACAGCCCCATGCCCCCTGCATCCCTCCTCCCCCCAAAGCCTATACAGCCCCATGCCCCCCACACCCTTCCTCCCCTCCCCACCCCTATACAGCCCCATGTCCTCCGCATCCCTCCTCCCCTCCCCACAGCATATACAGCCCCGTACCCCCCGCACCTCTCCTCCCCACCCCTATACAGCCCCATGCCTGCCACATCTCTCCTCCCCCCCGAAGCCTATACAGCCCCATGCCCCTCGACCCCTCCTCCCCACCCCTTTACAGCCCCATGCCCCCTGCATCCCTCCTCCCCACCCCTTACAGCCCCATGTCCTCCACATCCCTCCTCCCCTCCCCACAGCATATACAGCCCTGTACCCCCCGCACCCCTCCTCCCTTCCCAACTCCTATACAGCCCCATGCCCCACACCCCTCCTCCCCTCCCCATCCCTTACAGCCCCATGTCCTCCGCATCCCTCCTCCCCTCCCCACAGCATATACAGCCCCGTACCCCTCCTCTCCTCCCCACCCCTATACAGCCCCATTCCCCCTGCATCCCTCCTCCCCCCCGAAGCCTATACAGCCCCATGCCCCCCGCATCCCTCCTCCCCTCCCTACTCCATACAGCCCCATGCCCCCTGCACCCCTCCTCCGCTCCCCACCCCTATACAGCCCCATTCCCCCCGCATCCCTCCTCCCCTCCCCACAGCATATACAGCCCCATGCCCCCCGCACCACTCCTCCACACCCCTATACAGCCCTGTGCACCCCGTACCCCTCCTTCCCACCCCCTACAACACCCATGCCCCCTGCATCCCTCCTCCCCCCGCAGTCTATACAGCCCCGTGCCCCCTGCATCCCTCCTCCCCCACGAAATCTATACAGCCCTGTGCCCCCCAGACCCTCCTTCCTACATAGAAGAATAAATGGACACAAATCGGACATTAGGAATGGTAACATACAATAGCCAGTAGGAGAACACTTCAATCTCCCTGGACATTCTATAAAAGATTTAAAAGTAGCCATACTTGAATAAAAAAACTTCAGAAACAGACTTAAAAGAGAAACAGCATAACTAAAATTCATTTGCAAATTTAACACCATTAATTTGGGCTTGACTAGGGACTGGAAGTGGCTGGCTCACTACAAAAGCAACTTTGCCTCTCCTGGAATTGACACCTACTCATCTATTATTGGGAGTGGACTACATCCACCCTGATCCAATTGGCTCTGTCAACACTGATTCTCCACTTGTGAGGTAACTCCCTTCTCTTCACGTGTCATTATATAATGCCTGCATCTGTAATTTTCACTCCATGTATCTGAAGAAGTGAGGTTTTTTACCCACGAAACCTTCTGCCCAAATAAATCTGTTAGTCTTTAAGGTGCCACCGGACTCCTCGTTGTTTTTGTGGATACAGACTAACACGGCTACCCCCTGATACTCCCCACTATTGTTACTGACAAGGTGGGAGGGCCTGTCAAGGAAGGAGAGGAAGTACAGAGGGGAGGGTGACTCCATTAAAGAGACCATAACCTGTTTTAGAGTTACTGATAGCGCAGAACCACCAGCTCTTCAATGCACATGGATCAATGTGCTGTCAATGCCCAGGAAGGGGGAATGGTGGGGATCTGTTACCGATCAGAGAACAGGTTGAGTCACTTCTTAAATACTTGTCTGTAATATGTGGAAAGAAAAATGGTTGTGATGGGGGACTTCAGTTGAGAAGACATGCTAGAGGTCTCCTACAGCCAGGAGTAAAACTCCATTAGAGTTTGTAAAACATTTCGATGCTGATTTTCTAACACAAAGGGACTGCAGCCAGCAGGAGGTAACTCTATTCTGGACCTTATTGTGATGGATAATGGTGGACTGTTCACTGAACTGGAAGTTGGGTGTTACCTAGAGACCAGCAATCATGACCTAATTATATTCATTATGGGCAAAGAGAGGAAGGTTCTGACCAATATTATATATATTTGGTGCTTCAATGGGGCTGAGGGAAATTGAGTGAAATTTACACAGAAAAATGTGAATGAAAATTCACAGTTGTTTAAGAAGACTTTACTAGATGGCAAAAAGCCATGAATTCACAATCAAGAAAGAAGAAAACTTTGGCCAAAAGCCAGCGGCAAAATAAAGTCAGCAATCAGAAATAAAAAGGCAATATATAACAAATGGAAAAAGGTTAAAATAGCTAGCAATTGATATAAATTAGAAGTGATGAAGTACAGAAAATTGATAAGGGAAGCTAAAGATATCAAGGGACATTCATGGCTGGCAGATGTAAGGAGAATAAGGAGGATTTTTTTTATGAACAAAAGAAATTCTAACAATGGTATAAGCCCATTATTAGAGGGAGATGGTAAAACTGTTAATAATGATGTAGAAAACGCAAGGGTATTTAATAGATATTTGTTCTATATTTGGAAATGAGAATGATCATGTACTCATATTACCTGAGGATAATGAGCTACTTTCCAGTCTACTAGTAACAAAAGAGGATGTTAAACAGCATCTACTAGAGATAGAACATTTTAAGAACAGCAGACCTGGATAACTTGTACCTAAGAGCCCTAAAAGTGCTGGCTGAGCAGATCTTTGGCCTGCTGGTTCATTTTTAATTAATCGTGCAGTACTAGGGAAATTCCAGAAGACTGGAAGAGTGTTCATGTTGTGTCAATTTTCAAAAAAGGGCAAATGGGATGACTCGGGCAACTATAAACATCCCACTCAAAATAATGGTAAAGATGATTCAGTTGACAAAGAATTAAAGAATAGGAATATAATTAATGACAGTCAATGTGGTTTTTATGGAAAATACGTCTTGTCAAGCAAACCTGATTTCATTATTTCATGAGATTAAAAGTTTGATTGAAAAAGTAACTGTGTAGCTACTTAAGACTTTTGTTAAGTGTTTGATTTAGTACCACATGACACTGATTAAAAAATTAGCAATATCTATAAAGAATAAGCACACGATAAACGGATTAAGAACTGGCTAACCAACAGAACTAAAAAAATAGTTGTCCCTGGGGAACGGTCACTGAGCGTGGGTATTGCTAGTGGGGTTCTCCAAGGATCAGTACTAGACCTGACACTATTCAACATTTTCATCAATGATCTGGCAGTAAATATAAAGATGGCACAAAAGATAAGTGGAGTGGTAAACAATGCTGCGGACAGGGAAGTCATGCAGAGTGATCTGGATTGCTTGGTAAACTGGGCCCATTCAAACAAAATAAGTTTTAATAAAGCCAAATATAAAGAATGCCATGGAATGCACACCATGCCTGCAGAGTGGGGGACCATATTCTGGAAAGCAATAACTCTGTACAGGATTTAGAGGTGACAGTGGACAAACAACTCAACATGAGCTCCCAGTGAGATACTGCAGCAAAAAGGGCCAATGCACTTCTTGGGTGTATAAATAAGTGAACAGAAGGGAGGTGATTTTATCTCTGTATGCGGCATTGGTGAGACTGATGCTAGAATACCGTGAAGCAGTTCTCGTGCCCACCTTTTAAAAAGGATACTGAAAAACTGGAGAGGGTGCAGACAAGAGCCATAAAAATGATTCAAGGGCTGGAGAAAATGTTTTACAGTGAGAGACAAAGTGGTTGGTCTGTTTAGCTTCTCATAAAGAAGATTGCGAGATTACTTGTTTACAGTACACCAGTATCTTCACAGGGAGAAAATAACAGGTACTAAAGGGCTCTTAAATCTTCTTGCAGTCAAAAGAATAATGAGAATCAGCGGCTGGAAGTTAAAGCCGGACACATTCAAATTAGAAATAAGGCACAATGTTTTTTAACTGTGAGGGTGATCAACCATTGGACCAAACAGCCAAGGGAAGTAGTGATCCTCCATCTCTTGATGTCTTCAACTCCAGACCAGTGCCTTTCTGGACAATTTGCTTTAGCCAGACACAAGTTACTGGGCTCACCAGAGGGGTAGCTGGGTGGAATTCTCTGGGCTGTGCTACACAGGAGGTCAGACTAAATGACACAGTGGTCCCCCCTGGCCTTACACTCTACGATTCTCTGAAGAATGGGGCCCCACTGTGCCGGGCGCTGCCAAGACACAGTAAGAGACAGGCCCGTCCCTGAACAACTCACATTTTAAGCAGACTAGGCAGACACTGGGCAGGGCAACAGGACCCAGCACACACTGAGCAAACAGCAATGCTCTGAAAATGGCACATTAGCGCCTCACTTACCATGAGGTACATGGCCCCCGAGGGCCGGACAGGCTGGAGTCCAGAGACGGCAGACAGGGCAGCGTAGCAAAGGTCAGCATTGGACTGAAAGGCAGAGAGGAGAGAGTTCAGAGCTCAGGACATTCCAGGAAACAGCTCAGCAAATTGGAGACAAATTCTTGGCCAGAACCCAAGACAGGTCCCCCACTGCAAATAAAGGGGCATCTAATGCAAACAGGACAGATGTTAACGGCCTTGAGTGCAGTCGAGGTGACTGAGCTGACCTCAGCAAATCAGTGTGGACACCCCCCACCCTCCCAGCATTTCTTCCTACAGTGCCTCCTGGCTGGCAGTGCTATGATTGTCAAGAGATCCCCACAGCTGGCACTCCTGCCCCCTCCTGGCAGCACCCCCTGCTGGGAGAGGTCAGGACAGCAGTAGTCAGGAGCTCCCCCCTATCAGCACTCCTGCCCTGCTCCCTCCAGCGCCTCCTGCTGGGAGAGAGTGGACATGGGAAGATAAGGTCTCTAGCGAGACACCACTGTGATGATTCATGGTCCTGTTTGACCTGCTGATGAATGCTGCTGGTCCCCTCTCACTCTAAATACCTGTCTCTCAGGGGGACATACCTTGAGGAAGCTGAGGGTGTTGTGGTAAAACTCTGGGGGTGTTCGGTGGATGATGTGTTCCAGTGCCCCCTGGACAATTGTGCAGGGTCCCAGGATCCTTTGACTCAAGCTTACAAGGCCATCCCTGATCTGAAACACAGGTGACACTCTGACCTCAAAGATCGCACACTCATGAAGGAAAGGAAAATGCTCCCACCCTGACGCCAGCATTTCTAGCTGTTCATAGGATCAAACACGCCCACAATTGGACAAGGGGTGTTTTTCAAACTTTGCAAAGCATTCCGGAGCCAGTCCCATTATCTGGGGTCTGTATCGCAGGTGTCTGCAGACTATCTATGAAGGCCCCAGTATCACTAGCTGTGTTTGAGGGCCAGAGCTGGTCCCAATCCTTAGCTAGGATCCAGTCCTTTCACACCACTCTTATGGTACAAAGGGGTCAGGAAGCAGCCAGAGCTCACTAGCTGGAGTTTCCTGTTACCACAGCGCATCTGATATACTAGAGTAGCTCCTAGGCTTCTCTGAAGTAGTCTGGGGCTGAGGCTGGTACACAACCACCCCCAGAATCTCAGAATCCTTGTGCCTGAGAATCCATTGTCATTGACTGTGGATTTGACTGAACTGTGCACACAAGTGTCAGGGCTTCCCAACCAAACGCACCAACACCAAAGGACTGGGACTCGCCTGAAGCAAACTCAAACTAGAGCCTTTGCAAACCAGTCTCTGTTGTGACGCAGTCTTTGGCTCACTCTGCTCATTTCTATTCTGTTTAATCACCACTGAATACTGCATCATGGCCAGCCGGGGACAGATGATATCAACACTGCCCTCTCCCTCTGCTGTCCTTTGGGAGTGCTCAGGTGCCCCAGATGTGTGGAAAGCTCCCAGCTCTATGGGGTATCACCGGGCCACAAATCAATGAATGATAACTAAAGGGCCAAAGCTCAGGCTGCACCACCACCTGCTATCTTGTTCCCACCAATAAGGAGAAACCACATTAGAGCATACAGGGACACAAGGGGGCAGCACGACTTTGTGTTATTCCTGTAGGGGAAACAGGGCCTGCCTGAGAGAGGAAAGCAAAACAACTCCAAAGTGGCATGCAAGAGAAGCAGACATGCCAAACCCGCGAAAAAAATTGCAGAAATTAGGCTTGTTTTTTGGCTTAAGAGTTGCTTGTTTGGCTTGCAGCTTGTTGCTTCTTTTTATTGATCGGCTCCTGGCAAGCAGGGGCAAGGGGGGAGAGAGTCGGGGTGCCCAGCGGGCCCAGTCCCAGACTGCACGCCGTGGGGATCTCGTCACATAGAGTGTTGGGGTTCTTAGGGATTGGCTTGTTTGGGCCTTGTTTTGAAATGGGATTAGCTTGATTTTTGGCTACTGTGAAAGTTGGGGTGCTTATTTACCGCGTGAAAGTTGGCAATTGTGAAGAGAAGGCGGCATGTGTGCATGAAGCAACAGGCAGGTGCAGGAGGGCATGTACGTGTGAGCCTGCAAGGGAGCGCATGTGAGCAGGAGGAAGAGTGCATGCCTGTGCCTGAGTGAAAGGCAGTGGTGTGCGCACGTGCAGGGGAAGGTGCCTGCTGCCGTGCATGTTTAGTGTGTGGCGCTATTGCTGGCATCAAGAAGGCCACCAGACAATGTTCCTCACCTCATTCCCAAAGATGTCTCTCCGATCATTAACCAGGATCCATCCCATCCTCCAGCCTGGGACCAGCCAACGCTTGGCCAGGCCTCCGCAGGACAGGATCGGCACGTTGGTGCTGAGAGTTGCTATGGGCTCATACTTGCACTCTGCAAACACCTGTGAGACAGGAGGATGCATTAGCAGCCACTCTCTCCTTGCCAATTCCCTGTGAGAGACAGGGGAGCTCTGGGAGGGCAGGGGGTTGACTCATTAACTCACTGGCAGGGATATCAAAGCAGATGAGCAATGAGCAGTGAGACTCTGGCATGAAACAGACAATGCAAAGAGCAGGTTTGGGGGAGCTGTAGCGCTGCTTCAAGGGGGGATTCATGTGCAGTGCAAAGAGCCAGCCCCTGCACATCTGGTCCTAATTAAGGGATGACAGGGGCCCCTGGATGGGAGACACAAGCACAGCAATGCACACAAGAGCGCGAGTGCTCGCACCATAGCTCTGAGTTTGACCCACTTGGAGGAAAGGAGAGTACCAGACACGAGATGCCCTTCCAGGGGACAGCTAGGCAGACAGGACCAGGGAGCTGTAAGTACAGTACATGGCTGTTCTCAAGGGCAGCAAGACTAATGGCTATGGGTCTTGTCTGGGCTAGTTACTCTTAAACCCTGCTACCAAGGGGCAAGTGTATAGTGAGAAGCCATAGACCCAGGCTCTGGGGGCAGTTTGTGCATGGCAGGGACAGGCACTCACCATGTCTCCATAGATTTCATCAGCTAGGATGGGGACACACTGTCTCGAGGCCACTGGGGGAGAGAAGTAAACACTGAAACTGGCTGCCCTGTTTCCCTACAGGGTGCAGACTCACCCTCATCCTACAGAGGCCAGGGGTGGGCTCTCCCCTAGCCCTACAGAACAGACCCCAATCCACCCACAAAGCGTCTCCATATTCCTTGTTTCGGACTTGCAAACCAGTGGACAAAGCATTAGAAAATACATTGTTAGGAACAATCCTTCCCAGGGCTAGGCTTGCAGGGCCTATGCCTGCTCTGACCCCCGGCCTGGGGCAGACGCCACTGATCCACTCATCATAATGTTGAAGGCTTTCCCAGCATGGATTCTGAGAGGTGGATCAGGGGCACGATCCCCATTATACAGCCAGAGAAGGGCCACACGGTGGGTTAGGGACAGACCCTAGAAGCTCTCATCCTGCAACCCTTCCCTGGCCATGCTGACTCTGTGCAGGGTTGTCCCAAAGGCCCTGGGAACAGGGTAAGTCACAGAGTGTGGGTTGAATCCTCCAGGCCCTGGTACTGTTATTTCTGTAGCACCAACATTGCCACGTAATAGGTCCGGTCCTACCATAGAGCTCACCATAATTAGGCTGAAGCAGATAAGCAGAGGATAGGGCAAGGCAGCAAACCACAGCCCTGCCCTGGCTCCGTGCTCAGAGACTCACCGGCCAGGATTTTCTGGAGATGGCTCTTGCTGAATACGGAGCCGCAGGGGTTAGATGGGTTGTTCACAATGAGACAGGCCGTCTTCGCATCCACCAGCGACTCCAAGTGCTTCAAGTCAATTTCCCAGGATTTCTCAGGCTAGTGAGGAAGAGGAGGGAAAGGGTGCATGAAGATGAAGAATAAGGCATGGAGTATGGAGTGAGGACCCAGCTGGGGTCTGGGAACCAGGCATGGGGATGAAGTGCAGCAGGGCTGGGCACAGGCTGAGGGACTAGGAGTCCAGGCCCAGAGTGAGGCACGAGGGTCCGGCCAGGCCGCCAGTTGCAGCATGTGGAGTGTGTGGGGCCAGGTGCAGGGCAAAGACCACGCAGACGTAGCTGTGATTTGCGCCTAATGAAAGGCACCAGCATTTCTTCCTCCCTGTGAGAAGGCATCACTTACACAGGGGCCTTGGGGAGCATGGCCACCATGGAAAGCTGAAGGCCCATGAGAAGGGCTGGGCTGATGGGCTCTGGCAGCAGCTTATTTGGCTTTGGCACTTCACGCCTTCCTCCCTTTTCTTATGAGGAGGGTAAGAGATCCCTGGAAGCTCTCTAGAGGGAGCTGTGGCATTCCGCTCCTAACTGCCTTACCAAGAGGTTGTAGAATTTGACCTCAATCCCCATGGAGAGTGCAAGGGTCTTGTAGAGAGAGAAGCCAGGTCTTGGCACCAGGATGTTCTGCCCTGGATTAGCCAGCACGGCTAATGCAAGTTCGATAGCCTGGCTGCAGCCACTCGTCAAGATAACGTCCTGCAGACAGCAAACGAGAATGAGCTCTTTGAATGCAACCACAGGCTGCTCTGAGAAATTCCAAAGCAGCCACTGACAGCTGAACTGGGAGTAACGAATTGTCCCTGGGTCTGCCAAAAGCAAGAGCTTCTTGGCTAAAAGGGCCTGGAAGAAGCTAAACAGACAGCAGCAGCCACTGCTGGCTTCTGGGAGCTCAAACCCACCAGATCAGAAAGCCAGGAATGGGTGACGGGCAGAAAGCCAGATACGATCACTTTGGAAATGGATCATGTCCAGCCATCTTGCTCTCTTCCTGGATAGAGACAAGGTGTGAGAAAAGCCCAGCTGGGGCCCCACCGTGCTGCACTGTCTCGTTTGTTGCTAACACCACAGAGCCCATTCATTCTCCAGTGAGGACACTTGCCAGGAAGGCTTCATTACCTGAGCTTCCAGAGGTGCTTCGGGGCAGCTATAATACGCAGCAACCACTTGCCGGCAAGACTGGTACCCTTGGGAGAGAAGGATGGAATATGGAGTGACGGTAGTTTCACCGGATTTCCCCATTCTGGGCAGGAACCACCAGAGGCATGGGACAGAGACACGCAGCACAAAGAGGGGACTCCAGAGGAATAAACCCCAGGGCAGGATGGAATTCGTTTGAATTCCGAAGGAAACAAAAGACAACATTAGTTGTCCCTGACACAAGCACCTTATTCCATCACTGAACCAGCTGCTCTCAGCCCCAGGGCAGGTGAGTGACATCCTGGCCCCAGAGCAGGCCTGGGAAGTGCAGGCTTTACAGCACAGATAAGGGCCTGCTCCAATGCAAAGTTCCCCTGCCCCTGAATCAATGCCCCATGCCCAGTCCCCACAGCCCAAGTTAACTCCGCCGGTAACTGGGTCTACAACCTCCATGGCCAAGCCAACGTGGTGTGGAAAGTGCAGTACTTATATCAGCTAACACCAAGAACAAAGCTGTGTGGCAATGCAGCAATCTTTGCTCTGCTCCAGGGCCCTCACTCTGAGGGGATATTCTCAGTGTCTATGGGGTCACAACAGGGATGGATTTGGCCTCCCGTGGGTCTTGAATGACTGTTTGAAGCACTTCCCTGTGGAGAATGGGACTAAAAAAGCTAGCCAAAGTGACACGATATGGAGCAGAATGAGGATGCAACACCCTGCCCACATCACACTACTGTGAGGAAACCTATCCAGGAGGCAGAAGAGTATCTGGCCCAGCCTTTTCCCAGAACAATGGCCACGCAATGACCAGGACAAAGCAGCACAGCTCCTCCATGAGCAAATCAGGCCTCCAACCTGTTCAAATGCCCTGCTGCTCATTGGTGTGCATGGGCATACATAGGGCCAGAGGAGTATATGCATCGTAGTGAGTCAGTGTCAATCAGAAAGATGTAACAGGACATCCGTCTAGATCCCCTGGCTCAGCCCTGTCCTCCTGTGCACAAGCTGGGCTAGGACGCTGCCCTTAGAAGAGGAATCATGGGGCCTTACCGACTGAAGGAGCATATCCATTGTAGTTCCCTGAATCCAGGGCCTCCTTCACAGCCTGGATGACCTCATCATCAGTGGGGAGGTTTCCAAATACTGTTGGGTCACCTTTTAGGGAATGACAAACAGCAAAATCCTTTTTTCTCATGTCCTTTAATGATGGAGCTGTACACAGCACACCCTCCCCTCCTGCATGCTTCAGAGACCCCCTGGCTGCAGCTCAGCTCGGGGGCCCTCAGTACCCCACCTCTTCGCTACCACCCCAGCTGTTCAGCCACACAAAGCACTGCCGGCAGGGACAGCGCATTTCCCAGTACTCACCTAGGGACAAGGAGATCATGGGCTTGTTTGGGTTGGGTTCCACTTTCATAGTGTCCACGATGGCTCGGATGGGATTGAAAGTCTTCTTGGACATCTCAGAGGCCCGGACTGCCCATCTAGGCTTCCGGCTTTTCACCTTCCCCAGGGAGAGGCTGTTCCCATTTCTATGGACATGGACATCGCTATTGCCGTTCACTTGGATCAGATAAGAGTCCATTCTGAGATCTGCCCGAGAGAAAGGGCACTCCCCAGAGTTAGCCTTTGTTGTGCATTATTTGTTATGCACCAGCTGTGTGCTCTGCCCCATACAAGATACAAAGGGGAGTTGCTGCTTGAGGGGCCAAAAGTGAGGCCTTTGAAGTTAGGCCTTTGATGGTCACTGGGCCTTACATATCGATCCCTAATCCCAGTTCCTAGATCAGCAGTGCCAACAAACAGGCTGGGAGGGAAAGGGGGCAGAGAGAGTGGGGATGGGGAAGGGAGAGAGAGGAAAGAAACAGATGGGGAAAGCCAACCCACATTCTAATGAGACTAGGGTGACCACACACGTGTGTGAAAAATCGGGATGGGGGGTAATAGGTGTCTATATAAGACAAAGCCCCAAATATCAGGACTGTCCCTATTAAATTGGGACATCTGGTCACCCTAAATGAGACCCTTCCACAGGAGAGCAGGAATAAAGATGCTACTCCACCCCAGCTCCACTCATAGCACAAACTCCACCCACAGCCCCACAGGAGAGGCAGGTTTCTGCTAAAGCCGCAAATTGGGAGTTTGCAACCTTGTCATTTTCGTGGTCATCACTGGGCTTCAGAATTAACACACTGCTGACATGAGTGAGGGTCAGTCACGCCTCCCAGAGCTGTTAGGCTGAAGCCATCCTAGGTGTAAGTCCCTGACAGCAAGGACGGATTTACCCAATTTGTGACTGCCGGTCTGCATACATTCTGAGCACCTGGCTGGGGTGACGCTCAGAAAGGACAGGCACTTAATGCTGTTAAAATGACAGCTGAGACTCTGCAGAAACGCTGTTGGCCCTGCACTGTTCTTCAGGGCAGACCCTGCAGAGAGGAAGGTGTAAAACACACGATTCCCTCCCTGACACGGAGAAGGCAGCAGAGAGATGGCTCACAGGGAGGAGATGAGAATTCCTGAGCAGATAATAATGGGCATAGTGAAGGGTGTGCAGCAAAGCTCCTAGAAAAGGGGAGCTGCCATTGGCTAAGGCAGAATGGACTCATTCACCTAGACTGTGGCTTGGACCAAGGGTCCCCCCCCCCCCCCCCCCCCCCCCCCCCCCC